>NW_017617288.1:0-10404 GCF_001879475.1 Ipomoea nil | reverse complement strand
AAATTTGTAGTTTTAATGGAAAGCACACACAAGCAAAATCGAGAAAAGGAGGGGATGGTCTGTTGCCGCCGGAGTTAGGAAGAGGAAGGAGATCGTGAGAGGCACAACAAGCACAACAAAATTGAACAAAGCCAAGACGATCTCAGAGATGGGCTCCATCTCCTGCATCAGCCGCGTCACCTCCTCCGTCACTTTATCTTTGATCTTCTCCGTTTCGAGCTCCTTAATGCACGATTCGTAGTTGCTCTTCACGGATTTCAGCCATTCCATATAAGCTCCTTGTTGCCTCAGTAACCTTCCTCTTGCTCCGCTCCTCGCTCCTGCAAACGCTCATCCTGTTCTACTCAATTCTACCTGAGTTCTTAATTCGGTAAGCTCTCAGATTCAAGCTAATGTTTCTCAATTCCATTCGTTCTTTTTATTTTATTTTTTCTCATTAGGTCATCAATTGTACATTGATTTTTTGTTGCTTTGTTTATCAAGACTGGATTTTCAGATGTGATTTGTGCTCCCTTTTGATTTTGCTTGTTTTTAAATTCCCTTTTACAGCTTAATTTTGACTAACGGAAAATTCCAGTAAAAGATTGGAAATGCCAACTGCAATTTTGCAATTTTGCCATTTTTGTATTTTGAAAAAATTAACTCATTTTGATGTCTTTAGTCCTACCTTGCTTTCCAGCTTTTCAAATTATGAGTTTCACGGCTAACAATTACATGTACCATTCAACTGGATAGGAGTGCATAAGGTTGGATAACTGTATACAATTTGTTAGTTTTTCTGAATATAAGAGTACTAACAAACTAATTAACTGCAATGAAAACTTTGATTGCAATATTTAAAGCTACAATCTTCAAAGTTGAAGGGCTCACTATTTTATCAAAAAGTTCTCCCCTGTTATGAATTCCAAATAATATAAATCTTTGTGTGGCTTGCTATAACCTGACAAAAACATATGATTTTTAGCCAACAGAAAGTTTGAACCGAAGTATTAAAAAAACTCCGAAACGAGAAAAGTCTGACGTGACTGGAAAAATCTCCCTTTTGGGTAAATAAAAGGCATATACTCTTATTTTAGCTCATGCCTCATGTAAACGAACAACATATGGATGCCTGAAAAGCTTCATTATAGATATCTCTCTCTTAATCTGCAAGAAGAAAATGCAGGAAACTGTTAGTGGGGGATAAATCATCACTAATTAACAGAAGAGCTGCAAAGTCATGCCCGTGGATTCCCGTGGAAAGGTAATCCACTCTCTTTTCATCTCTTTATCACTGAATTTATCTATGTATATGCTCGTCTGTATCTGTTCCTTGTTCTTTCATATAAGTACTGCTGATCTTGTTTAGTTCTTTCGGAAATTTTTTCTTTCGTATAAGTTTTTTGATCTTTGTGTAGTTCTTTCATATAAACTTGTTGATCTCATTTCGGAGTTGATAGATCTGTTATTGGTTTGTTTAGTTTGATTTTCACCGTACATATGTAACACTCAGGACTTTATAAGCACGAAAATTGAATTGATTTGTTTCGATGCTTTCTTTTTTTTTGAGTTTATTGAATTGATTTGCTTCGATGCTTTCGTTTTTGAGTTTTTACTTTTTAGGCACAGTTGGGTGCATACGTGTACTTGTCTTTTGCTTTGTTTTTTAATCTGCTTGACGCGGCTACGCGCATTATTTTAGTTTGTCCATTTGTTTGATTGATATTAAATTCTTACATTTTTTAATGATGATCTTTTCAAAGAACTTCCTCATTTCATTCTCTAAGGTTGGTCCAATTCTAAGCAGCCTTTATGGGGCAGATTGGGAGAAAAGACTTGAGGTAACCATTTTGTGGATGCTTATGTTCATTTCGCCAACCCTTAGTGTTATTCCATCTTATTGGAAGATTGAAAGGCCGTTCTGATCATTATATTTTCAATTAGAAGTTGTATTTTGAAGCGCATTCTCATTGCTTTTTCTTCTCCCATTTGTTTATCAGGCAAAGGAATTACAGACAAACTTTATGCACTTGAGCCATTTGAGCAAGTGGGTATTCTTCATATGTTCTTCTAAGAGCCATTTGAGCAAGTGGGTATTCTTCATATGTTCTTCTTCCACACCAATGGTTCTTTAGCTTATGATTTTCCCCTGGTGGTGGGTTTTACAAAATCTTTTGCTCTATGAAATAGATCAACTTCTGTATTTAGGGGAGCTATCAGGCTATCACTTTTCTAGAAATTTAAATCCCTTAACATATTTGACTATTGAGACTATATTGTATTCATATTCTAATTTATTACTCTGAATTTTTTTATTTTTTTTGGGGGGGGGGGGGGGGGGGGGGGGTGTTTGGCTCTTAAAAATTGTGTTTTATCATTTAATATTTACTTGTTAATATTATGCGCAAATGTAAGAAACACTTGTTCCTCCCATTTTTGATGGACATCAGCTTCCAATGAATTCATTATTGCAATTTTGTCCACTTTTACAAGCTCTTGCACTGCCAAATATTTATTTCATGAACATGGTCTGATGTATAAATTGTTAATCTACTTTTCATATTTTCAACTATCTATAATTATAAAACACGAAGCACTAATAGAAACCACTTGAATACTGTTATGTATGAAGTGCAAGCATTATGAGTGTTCACTCTGGTTCAATAAATCCAACTATCTTGAAATTGAAGTCTTAATAAGTGCAATCGCCCAACACTATGCTGCAAGCTGCCGAATAGTATATTCATATGACGTTATGTTTATTTCGGTATGTTTGACTTTTTACTATTCTCCCCATGTCAGGATTTATGTCTTAAAAAAATCTTAATAAAATTTTAAAATCTTAATACGTTTTTTTTTTTTAAATACAAATGTTTATATAATTCTAACTTAAATTTAGAATACACACCTTTATAGAATTCAAAATTATATGCAGGGAACTCGGGTTCAATCAATAGTTTTTTATGATAATGACATTAGAATGTATAATATCATTTTAAAGAGGAATAATGTTCAAATTGACATCTGAACGTAACCTGAAAATGCAATTAGGCCACTGAACGAAAAAAAAAAAAAGTGCAATTAGACCACTGAACACTCCAAATGTATGCAATTTCACCTGATAGCAGGTTACCATCAATTTTAGCAGGTTACCTGCTTACGTGGCAGCTGAGTTGGCATTTTTAATAATTTTTAATAAATTTTAAAAATAATTTTTTTAAAAAATTAAATTAAATAAAAACGCCAGCCACCTCGCCGTTTTATTTTATTTTTTATTTATTTTTTTTTTCAATTTTTTAAATTTATTATTAAAATTTATTAAAAATTATTAAAAATGCCAACTCAGCTGCCACGTAAGCATGTAACCTGCTAAAATTGATGGTAACATGCTATCCGGTAAAATTGCATACATTTAGAGTGTTCAGTGGCCTAATTGCATGTTTTTGGAGTGTTCAGTGACCTAATTGCACTTTTTTTTTTTTTCGTTCAATGGTCTAATTGCATTTTCAGGTTACGTTCAGTGGTCAATTTGAACCTTATTCCTTTTAAAGACCAACAAGTGGTACATCATTTCAAATGCTATTGTCAAACCTGCTCGGGCGAACTATAAAGTACTTGACCACAAATACAATTATACATGTATTTTAAATGGTCGGACAAGTGTCCAAACAAGTGACAATGCTGACACACCCCTACCTACCATTAAACAAGCGCTCACAGCATTCTCAGAATTCTATGAATGCATGAAAACGTCAAAAGAAATCTGTAAGTTAATCTTTATTACAACATTTTAACCATATCTATTCTAATCATATTTTACTAATTATTTATTGTCATCCTCTATGACAGCAATTGTAGGTATTGTCATTGACAAACTTGCAAAACAATCCATCTCAACAACGAATGGAAATCAAAAGATCAATGACTTCATTGTTGTTGATGAAAAGTAAGAACCCTACTCTATTACTATTGTTACATAAATTAAATTAATATCTACAACGACAATTTATTTACTTAGTACCATATTAATATCTACAAAAAATGCAGTTTGAAGCCAATTATACTAACCATGTGGGAGAATTCGTTGACAAAGAGGGTTCCCTAATCACTCAAGAAATTGAAGCTGGAAACTACCCGGTAATATCAGCAGAATATATTCCAGTTGTTCACTTCAAAGGTAAAATCTAATTATTTACTAACATGATTTCAAAACCGGTCCATTTATATATTACTATATCTAATAATATCCACTACACTAGGAATTTCTTTGTCTACAAGAACACATTCAACAATACTTTTACAACCAGAAGTACCACGAGCAGAACGTTTAAAGGAATGGTATATTTTAAATTTGTTGATAAGATATTCAATATACACACCCACACACATTATTTTAAAAATACAATTCTTTTGTATGTATTATTAGGGGAACAAAGCATCGTGCTACACTTGATGCATTAAAACTATGTCAAGACTATAATGGCGTTGCAACTTGCAATAAAACTTGCAAATCCAGAAACCGCAGAAATTTCTATATATATATATATATATATATATATATATATATATATATATATATATATATATATATATATAAAAGATCATATGAGAACACCTGCTTAGGTGAGAACATGAGAACAAATCGTGTGCATCCATCTAATATTTTTTAATGGTCTAGATTAGATTAAGTGTGTGTGAACGCGCATTAAATATGTGCAAACGCGATTAAGTGTGTTTGCACACATTTAATGCGCGTTCGCACACACTTAATCTAATCTATACCATTAAAAAATATTAGATGGATGCATATGATATGATGTGTTCTCATGTTCTCACCTAAGCACATGTTCTCACTGGAACCCTACCATATATATATATATATATATATATATAGATATATATATATATAGAGAGAGAGAGAGAAAGAGAGAGAGAGAGAAAGAGAATAAAGTTCAGGTGTGAACTTCAGTTATCATGTACATTTGTGCACTCTTACTAGCCGTGCATTTGAGTTGATCAACGGTCATGTGTGAGTGTGCATGTTGGTCGTATGCACCGCAGGTGTTGGTTGCATTTTGGTTGTTGCTTAATGTGAGGGCATTTTTGTAATTTTGTTTGAGCTCTATGGAGGGCGTGATTAGGGGTCTTGGTTTAAATTTTTTATTTTCCCCTTTACACGTTTCCATCACGTATCTCTGTGTACCCCTTGCTCTGTCTGGCAGATTGTGCGACAGGTGATGGCCCGGTCAAGTGGCACTCGCCGTTCGAAGAGGGTAGGTCCAGGTGTCCATTCTCGCCGACGAATCTGCCATCCGCTGGCTCGCCCAGAGTCGCGGTGGGGTCCCGGACGTTCAAACGATGCTCCGGTCGCCGTACTCCGCCCTCGACGAGTCGTGCGACAACTGGACCTGGTGGTGCTCGTCGCTTGCGTCAACCGTGGTTCCAAACTAGTACCATCTGTATTGCTGAAGAGTCACAAGAACGAACCGAAAGCTTCGCGATTGAAGGATATTGAAGAAATGCACAACTCAGATGACGAGAGAACAAAGTTGGAGAGACAGACAGACGTCGCATAGGAGTTATTCAAGTAATTGAAGTTGGGAGAGAGAATAAAACATAAAACCCCCAATTGCCCTCCAAAAAAATAAAACGGAATAAAACAAACAACATGCTACAAAATTAAATAAATAAATAAATAACACAAAACCTTAAAAGGAAATCATAACCGTAGATACCCAAAAACGAACGCTCCATATATGTCCACACGTTTGTATTTTAAGGCCTGTTTTTACAGGAATATGATTATCTCTTACATAGGTGATTATTTTTCGAGTATCGCGCATACTCACACATGTCAACCGACATTCGAATCATTAAAACATCAACGTGCTAACCTCGTGCGTGAGTCACAGTTATAACAAGGAGTGGTAGGGAATCTGAGACCCCCACAGTGACATACTCCGTTCCAAAATTTAGTTGTCCCATTGGCATCCATATCCATATACTTTTCTTTCTTTACATCTTTCTGGAGATTACTAACGATATTGATATCCATATCCTCTTCTTTCTTAACATCTTTCTTCACAACAGTATATATATCTACCTCCAAAACAAATACATCATGACTCTCATCACCACTGTCCTTTCTTATAAACTCTACCACTCGAGCATGTTCACCATCCACTCCTATCTTTTTAGAATCGAATGGGTCAACTACAAAGAAGTCAAACACTGCATTACAACTGTTATATATATATATATATATATATATATATATATATATAAAGCAAGTGATCTCGATTTATGACACAATTATCCTTCCCGATAAACATAACATCTCCAATTTTTTACATCTCTATCACCATACTTTCTTTTCACGATTCCTAATCAAAACCTTTCTTTTAAAATTTCTTCTCTCAAATTCCGTGAATGATGAAATTTTCTATTAATGGAAGCCAGTTGAATTTGTTAACTTCATGACATAAACATAAATTATTTGCAATATTAATTAGAAAGCTAGCTAAGGTTTAGCTAAGCAACAATATAATATAATGAAACATCAATTCAAGTTTGCTGGTGGCGTGTGGCGAGCACGCGCCTGGCTGGGCACTTCTGGTGCGCCTCACGTGCACAAGGAGTTACTTTTTTTTTTTTTTTTTTTTTTTTTTTTTTTTGTGGGACCCACTGAATTTGACGAAAATGAATGCCTCCTGCAAGAGGCCCAATTTATTCTTTCTTATTTTTCGCTCTCATCCATGTGCATTACCACCAGCAAAAACATTCCAAAATCCCCCTATTGAAGATGTTCCCACAAAATTAGAGAAAAAGGTAGATTATATATGACTAATATTGTCTAGTAGGGAATGCCAAGATGATAAGATGCAATATTTAATCCATGAATTAGGGGTCATGAAGGGTGAAAGTCTAGGGGCAAAGTTTTAAGATCTCCTTGGAATGGCATGAGGGATAATGGCATGAATGGGTGAAGGACCAATGGCAATGAAGTGGGACTAGATAAAACAAGTGCTTGGGCTAGCAGCTAATGCAAGGCTGGTGTATGAATGGCGTGTAAAAAGAGGGCTACACTTACAAAACTTGTTCTTGGGAAGATCAAGGTTATGCACTAGGATGAAGATGTGCTCTGGTTTGTTTTTTGGATTCTGAATAGCCGAATGGCCTTGCTGTTTTGTAAGGCAACTTAATTTCTTTAATGATCGTTCAAATTTTGGCCACTTTGGGGCCAAGTCCTGTAGGGCAGCATGCCCCTTGCATTACGATACTTGGTCACTTTTGGGCCAAGAAACTTTGTATGGCTAACCTGCCTTTGTTAGGTGATGATATACACTTAAGCTTTCATAAAAAAAAAAAAAAAATCCATGCATTTCAGATTTAGATTGCTTGGAATTTGGATTAAATCAGTTAATTGGATTTAAAATTCTGCGCTTCTTTTCAGGTTAAGGTTATGGAGAGCAACGATGAGCTGAGTGAGAGTCAGAAGCGTGCTAAATTGGAGGCAGAATACGACATGTGGTATGTTACTGTCATGAAAAGGAAAAGTTTGATTGAGGAGATGCATGTCACTGTAGACGAGCTGAACACAAATATGAGGAGACCATAAAGGCTTTGGATCATGAGGTTACGATGCTGATGCATTTTTCGCGCAAATTGCCTGATCAAATAATTGATTTAAGGAAAATTGTTTCAAGGAAAATCTGTCAAATAGACCGTTAATTTTTACACTTTAAACAAATAAAAATAAAAATTATGTCATAACAAATTACTTTAAAGTTAGTGAAGTTCTCTTATGTAGAGTTTTAATGATAATTGATAAGTCAATAAAAATTACTTTATTGTTAGACATAATATGTCTATAAATTTATAACGGGTTTACTAATATTGCAGCACCATTCCTTAATGCTTCTTTCTCGGATGAATACTTGTAGGACCAAAATTAATTTTCCGAATTAATTTTGTTCTTCATGTGGTAGATTTCTCTTTGACTCGATATTCTGGATTATGATGCTTGTACTAATTAAAGACCTAAATTCTAAGGGGATCTAAAGTACATTTGGCTCATCAAAATTTTATTACAAAAATATTCCTATCAAATAAGTATAAGTCAAAACCATTTTGAAACGGAATACAGTATATATCATTTCAAAAGCCATCGAAAGAAGTCAACTTCAAGGACTCATTAACACTCTAAAAAGGAAAAGGAATCAACATCCTTACGACAATACCAAGACAAGAATCATGAAAGACAATACAACTCAAGATGCATTCTATTGATCACAAAGTAAAATACGTCAGACATGCTCATTAGCAAAGAAAATACATTCGCACATTGGCAACTACATGCCACAGTGATAACTACATGTCACAAGTATCATAGTTCTAACCTTATGCCCTGTTCCAACCTTATATGGCTACCCCCGGCTTTATACTACAGTTTAATTTGACAATATATATTATTGAATTTAAAGTTGCATTTTTCACATACACTAGTTTTATTATAGCATTACTATAGTATCAATTTAATTCTACTGTAGTTTCATTTGACGACCAAGGCCCACAGAACAATGTGTGGACCATGGTCAACTGTATAACGATTCCTATATGATGAGTTAACAAACATGTCGAATAGTAATTAAAAAGTTAATATATTAATAACACGTCAAAAAATAAAATTTGTAAAGAAATTGAAAATTTTGAAAGTAAGTTACTGAAACTCACAGGTATTTAGTTTAAGGGAATTAAGAATTTGGTCCCTCAATTATTAGCAAACTGTCAAGTAGTCCCTCAATCTCTTATTCATCTATTTGGTCAACGAAAATAATTATTTTTAGCCGGTTTAGTCCTTCGACCGTATTCCGTCAACCAGCCAGCGAGAGCTTCGATTAACCAAGAGCATTTTGGTATTATCCTTCGTTCATCGCGGTGCACGATATAATCATTCGTAAAATACTAAAATCATAAATATTTAAATTGAAATTATTTAATCGATTGCTAGTTCTAATAGTATTTTACCGTGTACTATTTTCTTGTAGTCTTTGTTAAGAAATTGAATAGGCTCTCTCATTTCATCTTCCACTCTTATCTTTTCAGAATCGAATAAGTCAACTACAAAGAAGTCAAACACTGCGTCACAACCGTATATAGATAAAAAAAAAAAAAAAACAATTGCTCTCCATTTATGACACAGTCATCCTTCACGACCTTTTCCCATTCATTCCGATAAACATAACATCTTAAATTTTTGATATCTCTATCTCTCAAACTTTCTTTTCACGATTCCTAATTAAAACCTTTCTTTTAAAATTTTTCTCTCAAATTCCGTGAATGATATATGGAATTTCCTATTAAGGGAAGCAGGTTTGAATTTGTTAACTTCATGAAACAAACATAAATTATTTGCAATATTAATTAGAAAGCTAGCTAAGGTTTAGCTATGCAACAATATAATATAACGAAACATCAATTCAAGCTAGCTATGGCACGTGGTGTGCACGCACCAGGCTGAGCATTTCTGATGCGACTCACGTGCACAAGGAGACAATTTTTTTTTTCTTGGTGGGACTCACTGAATCTGACAAAAATTAATGCCTCCTGCAAGACCCCAATTTATTCTTTCTCATCTTTTGCTCTAATCCACATGTGCATTGCCCCTGCAACAACCTTCCATAATTCCCCTATTGAGGATGCTTCCAGAAAATTACGAGAAAAAGGTAATGATATGACTAATATTGTCTAGGAGGCGATGCGAGTGGATAAGGAATGAAATGGGTCCGATCAAAACAACGTCAACATGTGATCACCTCACCTCCATCAGAGACACTAAGATGAGTCCATGTGCGGCCGCGTAGTGTAGTCCTTACTTATTTTAAAAGTGCATTACTTATGTATTACAATTGACAAATGATTTAGTGAAATATACAAACTTTTAGAAATCATCATTACTTTTAAGAACAAATAATTTATGAATCTAAATCAGCGTAACATATTAATTTTATACGTTTCAATTTTCATAACTGATTTCGTAATATGAAAAAGATGGAATCTTATGAAAAACTTCAAAGACTAATTAATGTTCAAAGTAAATACATTCTAAATCGAGAAATTAAAGTACTGAAATTAAAATAAGAGAAAATTTCAATTTTGGTCCACTGACTATTGGAGCTGTGTTAATTGTAACACTTGACTTTCAAAAATGTTAATTTAGTTCCTTGACTATGTAATTTCTATCAATTTTGGTCACGCCCGACCAAATTTCTGGCCAAATCTCACCGGAAAAATTAAATAGATCAAATAATGAGGTATTTTAGTCATTTTACTCATTTTCTTTCTTCTCCGATGTCTTCTCCCATTTTCGGCAACAAACTGCAACTACCTCTCCGCCAGCCTCACGCAACTTCCTTTTCATCATCA
>NW_017617287.1:0-2286 GCF_001879475.1 Ipomoea nil | reverse complement strand
TTAGTCGTTTCCAAGAAAAGACAGAAGGAGTCGCCTCGACTGAGGGACTCGGCGAGAAAGAGAAAGGAAACAAGGGCCCAGTCCCAAGAAAAAGCAGAAGGAGTCGCCTCGACGAGGGAAGAAAAGAAAGGAAACAAGGGCCCAGACCCTTAGTCGTTTCCAAGAAAAAGCCAGAAGGAGTCGCCTCGACCGGGGACTCGGCGAGAAAGAGAAAGGAAACAAGGGCCCAGACCCTTAGTCGTTTCCAAGAAAAAGCCAGAAGGAGTCGCCTCGACTGAGGGACTCGGCGAGAAAGAGAAAGGAAACAAGGGCCCAGACCCTTAGTCGTTTCCAAGAAAAAGCCAGAAGAGTCGCCTCGACTGAGGGACTCGGCGAGAAAGAAAAGGAAACAAGGGCCCAGACCCTTAGTCGTTTCCAAAAAAGCCAGAAGGAGTCGCCTCGACGAGGACTCGGCGAGAAAGAGAAAGGAAACAAGGGCCCAGACCCTTAGTCGTTCAAGAAAAAAGGAGTCCCCTCGACTGAGGGACTCGGCGAGAAAGAGAAAGGAAACAAGGCCCAGACCCTTAGTCGTTTCCAAGAAAAGGAGTCGCCTCGACGGACTCGGCGAGAAAGAGAAAGGAAACAAGGCCCAGACCCTTAGTCGTTTCGAAGAAAAAGCCAGAAGGAGTCCCTCGACTGAGGACTCGGCGAGAAAGAGAAAGGAAACAAGGGCCCAGACCCTTAGTCGTTTCCAAGAAAAACCAGAAGGAGTCGCCTCGACTAAGGGACTCGGCGAGAAAGAGAAAGGAAACAAGGCCCAGACCCTTAGTCGTTTCCAAGAAAAAGAGAAGGAGTCGCCTCGACTGAGGGAAGAAAGAGAAGGAAACAAGGAGAAGAAAAAGGAAGGAGTCGCCTCGAAGGGACAGAAAAGAAAGGAAACAAGGGCCCAGACCTTAGTCGTTTCCAAGAAAAAGCCAGAAGGAGTCGCCTCGACCGAGGGACTCGGCGAGAAAGAGAAAGGAAACAAGGGCCAGACCCTTAGTCGTTTCCAAGAAAAAGCCAGAAGGAGTCGCCTCGACTGAGGGACTCGGCGAGAAAGAGAAAGGAAACAAGAGACCTTTAGTCGTTTCAAGAAAAAGACAGAAGGAGTCGCCTCGACTGAGGGAGGCGAGAAAGAGAAAGGAAACAAGAGTCGTTTCGAAAAAGCAGAAGGAGTCGCCTCGACCAAGTTAGTCGGAAAAGCCAGAAGGTCGCCTCGACGAGGGACTCGGCGAGAAGAGAAAGGAAACAAGGGCCCAGACCTTAGTCGTTTCCAAGAAAAAGCCAGAAGGAGTCCCCTCGACTGAGGGACTCGGCGAGAAAGAGAAAGGAAACAAGGCCCAGACCCTTAGTCGTTTCAAGAAAAAGACAGAAGGAGTCGCCTCGACTGAGGGACTCGGCGAGAAAGAGAAAGGAAACAAGGGCCCGTCCCTTAGTCTTTCCAAAAAAAACGAAGGAGTCGCCTCGACGGAGGGACTGGGTGAGAAATAGAAAGGAAACAAGGGCCCAGACACTTAGTCGTTTCCAAGAAAAAAGCCAGAAGGAGTCGCCTCGACGAGGGACTCGGCGAGAAAGAGAAAGGAAACAAGGGCCCAGACCTTAGTCGTTTCCAAGAAAAAGCCAGAAAGGAGTCGCCTCGACCGAGGGACTCGCGAGAAAGAGAAAGGAAACAAGGGCCCAGACCCTTAGTCGTTTCAAGAAAAAGACAGAAGGAGTCGCCTCGACTGAGGGACTCGGCGAGAAAGAGAAAGGAAACAAGGGCCCAGACCCTTAGTCGTTTCCAAGAAAATGCCGGAAGGAGTCCCCTCGACTGAGGGACTCGGCGAGAAAGAGAAAGGAAACAAGTGGCCCAGACCCTTAGTCGTTTCCAAGAAAAAGACAGAAGGAGTCGCCTCGACTGAGGGACTCGGCGAGAAAGAGAAAGGAAACAAGGGCGCCGACCCTTAGTCGTTTCCAAGAAAACAGAAGAAGTCGCCTCGACCGAGGGATTCGGCGAGAAAGAGAAAGGAAACAAGGGCCCAGACCCTTAGTCGTTTCCAAGAAAAAGCCAGAAGGAGTCGCCTCGACTGGGACTCGGCGAAAAAAGAGAAAGGAAACAAGGGCCCAGACCCTTAGTCGTTTCAAGAAAAAGCCAAGGAGTCGCCTCGACTGAGGACTCGGCGAGAAAGAGAAAGGAAACAAGGCCCAGACCCTTAGTCGTTTCCAAAGAAAAAGAAAGAAGGAGTCGCCTCGACTGAGGGACTCGGCGAGAAAGAGAAAGGAAACAAG
>NW_017617286.1:5000-7500 GCF_001879475.1 Ipomoea nil | reverse complement strand
GCGGAACGAGCGTGCCTACGTTGCGGGCATATGCGGAACGAGTGTGCCTACGTTGCGGGCATATGCGGAACGAGTGTGCCTAAGTTGCGGACTCATGCGGAACGAGTGCGCCTAAGTTGCGGACAGTTGCGGAACGAGTGTGCCTAAGTAGCGGACAGTTGCGGAACGAGTGTGCCGAAGTTGCGGACTTGTGCGGAACGAGTGTGCCGAAGTAGCGTGCCTACGTTGCGGACTCATGCGGAACGAGTGTGCCTACGTTGCGGGCATATGCGGAACGAGTGTGCCTAAGTTGCGGACTCATGCGGAACGAGTGTGCCTAAGTGCCGGACTTGTGCGGAACGAGTGTGCCTACGTTGCGGGCTCATGCGGAACGAGTGTGCCCAAGTTGCGGACTTATGGGGTACGAGCGTGCCTAAGTTGCGGACTCATGCGGAACGAGTGTGCCTAAGTGCCGGACTTGTGCGGAACGAGTGTGCCTACGTTGCGGGCTCATGCGGAACGAGTGTGCCCAAGTTGCGGACTTATGGGGTACGAGGGTGCCTAAGTTGCGGACTTATGCGGAACGAGGGTGCCTAAGTTGCGGGCTTATGCGCAACGTTGGTGCCTAAGTTGCGGACTCATGCGGTACGAGGGTGCCGAGGTTGCGGAATTATGCGGTACGAGGGTGCCGAGGTTGCGGACTTATGCGGAACGAGGGTGCCGAGGTTGCGGAATTATGCGGTACGAGGGTGCCCAAGTTGCGGAAAGTTGCGGTACGAGGGTGCCCAAGTTGCGGAAAGTTGCGGTACGAGAGTGCCCAAGTTGCGGAAAGTTGCGGTACGAGAGTGCCCAAGTTGCGGAAAGTTGCGGTACGAGGGTGCCCAAGTTGCGGACTTATGCGGAACGAGGGTGCCGAGGTTGCGGACTTATGCGGTACGAGGGTGCCGAGGTTGCGGACTTATGCGGTACGAGGGTGCCGAGGTTGCGGACTTATGCGGTACGAGGGTGCCGAGGTTGCGGACTTATGCGGTACGAGGGTGCCGAGGTTGCGGACTTATGCGGTACGAGGGTGCCGAGGTTGCGGAAAGTTGCGGTACGGGTGTGCCGAGGTTGCGGAAAGTTGCGGTACGGGTGTGCCGAGGTTGCGGAAAGTTGCGGTACGGGTGGGCCGAGGTTGCGGAAAGTTGCGGTACGGGGGTGCCGAGGTTGCGGAAAGTTGCGGTACGGGGGTGCCGAGGTTGCGGAAAGTTGCGGTACGGGTGGGCCGACGTTGCGGAAAATTGCGGTACGGGTGGGCCGACGTTGCGGAAAATTGCGGTACGGGGGTGCCGAGGTTGCGGAAAGTTGCGGTACGGGTGGGCCGAGGTTGCGGAAAGTTGCGGTACGGGTGGGCCGAGGTTGCGGAAAATTGCGGTACGGGGGTGCCGAGGTTGCGGAAAGTTGCGGTACGAGGGTGCCCAAGTTGCGGACTTATGCGGTACGAGAGTGCCCAAGTTGCGGAAAATTGCGGTACGGGGGTGCCGAGGTTGCGGACTTATGCGGAACGGGTGTGCCGAGGTTGCGGAAAGTTGCGGTACGGGTGTGCTGAGGTTGCGGAAAGTTGCGGTACGAGGGTGCCGAGGTTGCGGAAAGTTGCGGTACGAGGGTGCCGAGGTTGCGGAAAGTTGCGGTACGAGGGTGCCCAAGTTGCGGACTTATGCGGAACGGGGGTGCCGAGGTTGCGGACTTATGCGGAACGAGGGTGCCGAGGTTGCGGACTTATGCGGAACGAGGGCGCCCAAATTGCGCACAGTTGCGGACGGATGCGGAAAATATCACGCAACAGAGGTTTACCCGCCTGCCACCCCAGTACTTTTACGACGGTTCTGTGTTATGCCTTGGCCTATGTCGTTTTACGTCGTTCTCGTGCCAAAATGGCATATACATTTGTTTTAGAGCTTATTGTACTATTTAATTAGTGAGGCAAACGATATGCCATATATTCCTCTCACATTCCCAACAATCCCAAGTACTTGGCTAAGTCAGACAAGGAACTTTGCGGACAGCTGGGCATAAATTTGGACATCGTCGTTTTCAATGAAATAATCATCCAAACGCTTTGAAATTTACCAAGCATTGTTAAAATGCTCTAAACTAAAGGACCATGCAATAACATTTGAAAAAAAATGCACGGAACCACCCGAAATGACCGTGTGATTTACGGGACAAACCGTGTCTACCGCTGTCACTGGGGTTTTTTTTTTTTTAACTACTATAGGGGGGGTATGGTAGTTGAGGTGCCGGTCGACTTTTTTCGGAACGTGTTGGGACGGGCCCCCCTCGTCCCGTAGGCCTCGTACGAGTGTTCCCGCCGCTCGTACGTATTATTGGGGACCGGCATAGACCCATCGGAGTCGCAAGGCGGGGCGGCGCACCGGACGGAGACGGACATGCAAAAAAACATCATTGGCACGTGAATTCGGTCAATCGAGCAAACGTGAATCTGCAATATACCGTCAGTAGGTTGTGAGTTGCCGAGGCA
>NW_017617285.1:0-5000 GCF_001879475.1 Ipomoea nil | reverse complement strand
TGCGGACTCATGCGGAACGATGGTGCCTACGTTGCGGGCTTTGCGGACTTTGTGCGGAACGAGTGTGCCTACGTTGCGGACTTATGCGGAACGAGTGTGCCTACGTTGCGGGCATATGCGGAACGAGCGTGCCTAAGTTGCGGACTCATGCGGAACGAGTGTGCCTAAGTGCCGGACTTGTGCGGAACGAGCGTGCCTAAGTGCCGGACTTGTGCGGAACGAGTGTGCCTACGTTGCGGGCATATGCGGAACGAGTGTGCCTAAGTTGCGGACTCATGCGGAACGAGTGTGCCTAAGTTGCGGACTCATGCGGAACGAGTGTGCCTAAGTAGCGGACTTGTGCGGAACGAGTGTGCCTAAGTATCGGACTTGTGCGGAACGAGCGTGCCTAAGTTGCGGACTTGTGCGGAACGAGCGTGCCTAAGTTGCGGACTTGTGCGGAACGAGCGTGCCTACGTTGCGGGCATATGCGGAACGAGTGTGCCTACGTTGCGGGCATATGCGGAACGAGTGTGCCTAAGTTGCGGACTCATGCGGAACGAGTGCGCCTAAGTTGCGGACAGTTGCGGAACGAGTGTGCCTAAGTAGCGGACAGTTGCGGAACGAGTGTGCCGAAGTTGCGGACTTGTGCGGAACGAGTGTGCCGAAGTAGCGTGCCTACGTTGCGGACTCATGCGGAACGAGTGTGCCTACGTTGCGGGCATATGCGGAACGAGTGTGCCTAAGTTGCGGACTCATGCGGAACGAGTGTGCCTAAGTGCCGGACTTGTGCGGAACGAGTGTGCCTACGTTGCGGGCTCATGCGGAACGAGTGTGCCCAAGTTGCGGACTTATGGGGTACGAGCGTGCCTAAGTTGCGGACTCATGCGGAACGAGTGTGCCTAAGTGCCGGACTTGTGCGGAACGAGTGTGCCTACGTTGCGGGCTCATGCGGAACGAGTGTGCCCAAGTTGCGGACTTATGGGGTACGAGGGTGCCTAAGTTGCGGACTTATGCGGAACGAGGGTGCCTAAGTTGCGGGCTTATGCGCAACGTTGGTGCCTAAGTTGCGGACTCATGCGGTACGAGGGTGCCGAGGTTGCGGAATTATGCGGTACGAGGGTGCCGAGGTTGCGGACTTATGCGGTACGAGGGTGCCGAGGTTGCGGACTTATGCGGAACGAGTGTGCCTACGTTGCGGGCATATGCGGAACGAGTGTGCCTACGTTGCGGGCATATGCGGAACGAGTGTGCCTACGTTGCGGGCATATGCGGAACGAGTGTGCCTACGTTGCGGACTTATGCGGAACGAGCGTGCCTAAGTTGCGGACTCATGCGGAACGAGTGTGCCTAAGTGCCGGACTTGTGCGGAACGAGTGTGCCTACGTTGCGGGCTCATGCGGAACGAGTGTGCCCAAGTTGCGGACTTATGGGGTACGAGGGTGCCTAAGTTGCGGACTCATGCGGAACGAGGGTGCCTAAGTTGCGGACTCATGCGCAACGTTGGTGCCTAAGTTGCGGACTCATGCGCAACGTTGGTGCCTAAGTTGCGGACTCATGCGCAACGTTGGTGCCTAAGTTGCGGACTCATGCGGTACGAGGGTGCCGAGGTTGCGGAATTATGCGGTACGAGGGTGCCGAGGTTGCGGACTTATGCGGAACGAGGGTGCCGAGGTTGCGGAATTATGCGGTACGAGGGTGCCCAAGTTGCGGAAAGTTGCAGTACGAGGGTGCCCAAGTTGCGGAAAGTTGCGGTACGAGGGTGCCCAAGTTGCGGAAAGTTGCGGTACGAGAGTGCCCAAGTTGCGGAAAGTTGCGGTACGAGGGTGCCCAAGTTGCGGAAAGTTGCGGTACGAGGGTGCCCAAGTTGCGGGAAAGTTGCGGAGGCGGTACGAGAGTGCCCAAGTTGCGGAAAGTTGCGGTACGAGGGTGCCCAAGTTGCGGAAAGTTGCGGTACGAGGGTGCCCAAGTTGCGGACTTATGCGGAACGAGGGTGCCGAGGTTGCGGACTTATGCGGTACGAGGGTGCCGAGGTTGCGGACTTATGCGGTACGAGGGTGCCGAGGTTGCGGACTTATGCGGTACGAGGGTGCCGAGGTTGCGGACTTATGCGGTACGAGGGTGCCGAGGTTGCGGACTTATGCGGTACGAGGGTGCCGAGGTTGCGGAAAGTTGCGGTACGGGTGTGCCGAGGTTGCGGAAAGTTGCGGTACGGGTGTGCCGAGGTTGCGGAAAGTTGCGGTACGGGTGGGCCGAGGTTGCGGAAAGTTGCGGTACGGGGGTGCCGAGGTTGCGGAAAGTTGCGGTACGGGGGTGCCGAGGTTGCGGAAAGTTGCGGTACGGGTGGGCCGACGTTGCGGAAAATTGCGGTACGGGTGGCCGACGTTGCGGAAAATTGCGGTACGGGGGTGCCGAGGTTGCGGAAAGTTGCGGTACGGGTGGCCGAGGTTGCGGAAAGTTGCGGTACGGGTGGGCCGAGGTTGCGGAAAATTGCGGTACGGGGTGCCGAGGTTGCGGAAAGTTGCGGTACGAGGGTGCCCAAGTTGCGGACTTATGCGGTACGAGAGTGCCCAAGTTGCGGAAAATTGCGGTACGGGGTGCCGAGGTTGCGGACTTATGCGGAACGGGTGTGCCGAGGTTGCGGAAAGTTGCGGTACGGGTGTGCTGAGGTTGCGGAAAGTTGCGGTACGAGGGTGCCGAGGTTGCGGAAAGTTGCGGTACGAGGGTGCCGAGGTTGCGGAAAGTTGCGGTACGAGGGTGCCCAAGTTGCGGACTTATGCGGAACGGGGTGCCGAGGTTGCGGACTTATGCGGAACGAGGGTGCCGAGGTTGCGGACTTATGCGGAACGAGGGCGCCCAAATTGCGCACAGTTGCGGACGGATGCGGAAAATATCACGCAACAGAGGTTTACCCGCCTGCCACCCCAGTACTTTTACGACGGTTCTGTGTTATGCCTTGGCCTATGTCGTTTTACGTCGTTCTCGTGCCAAAATGGCATATACATTTGTTTTTAGAGCTTATTGTACTATTTAATTAGTGAGGCAAACGATATGCCATATATTCCTCTCACATTCCCAACAATCCCAAGTACTTGGCTAAGTCAGACAAGGAACTTTGCGGACAGCTGGGCATAAATTTGGACATCGTCGTTTTCAATGAAATAATCATCCAAACGCTTTGAAATTTACCAAGCATTGTTAAAATGCTCTAAACTAAAGGACCATGCAATAACATTTGAAAAAAAATGCACGGAACCACCCGAAATGACCGTGTGATTTACGGGACAAACCGTGTCTACTGCTGTCACTGGGGTTTTTTTTTTTTTAACTACTATAGGGGGGTATGGTAGTTGAGGTGCCGGTCGACTTTTTTCGGAACGTGTTGGACGGGCCCCCCTCGTCCCGTAGGCCTCGTACGAGTGTTCCCGCCGCTCGTACGTATTATTGGGGACCGGCATAGACCCATCGGAGTCGCAAGGCGGGGCGGCGCACCGGACGGAGACGGACATGCAAAAAAACATCATTGGCACGTGAATTCGGTCAATCGAGCAAACGTGAATCTGCAATATACCGTCAGTAGGTTGTGAGTTGCCGAGCACGTGTCCAATCGTCTAGTAAGCTGTTCGTTAACGAATTACGGTGCGCCGTAGGGCGGAGGGCGGGCGTTCGCAATGAACCCGCCCAGCGTAGCGCAGTGCAGCGTACGTGTCGTCGGCGTGGGGTTGACCGACCTCGCAAGAGGATAGAAATATTGTATTGCTCGAGGCCTTTCATTCCTCGAGGCTTCCTCCACAGCACTCGTTCGACGACACGTCCGGATCTGACCGAGACGGACATGCAAAAAAACGGCCGTGGAACAAGTTGGGCAAAAAAACAACCGTGAATCTGCAATATACCGTCAGTAGGCTTGTAAGTTACGACACCAGTGTCCACCCGTCTAGTAAGCTGTCCGTTAAAGGATGATTGTGCGCTCGCTACGAATCTGCCCAAGCGCAACGGGCGTTGTCTTAGCGTCGGACTTGGGGGCTGACCCACCTCGCAAGAGGTATGGTGTTGTATTGATCGAGGACTTTCACTCCTCGAGGTCTTCCTCCACCCGATTGGCGCGACGGACTCACAACCAATGCGTACGGCGAGATGGAAATTCGGTAGTTACCTTTCGTAACTATCGACGCGGGGCACTGAGGGAGACGGACATGCCAAAAAAACGTCGTTGGCGCGGGTTGTCGGTCAATCGAGCAACCGTGAATCTGCAACATACCGTAGTAGGTTGTGAGTTACCGAGACCCGTTTCCAACCGTCTAGTAAGCTGTTCGTTAGAGGATGATTGTGCTCCGGACGGACGTGGGGGCTGACCCACCTCGCAAGAGGTATGGTATTGCATTGATCGAGGGATTCCACTCCTCGAGGGCTTCCTCCACCTCACCCGATGGCGAGACGGACTCACAACCAATGTGAGCGGCGAGATGGGAATTTCAAGGGTTACCTTTCGTACCTATCGACGCGGGCGTTCCTGCCGTGACGGCCAGCATCGGTGGGGACTCGTGCACGGATTCGTCCGGGGCCGGGTTCCTATCGATCCTCGGCTAAGCGATTGGGGCGTTTTTTGCGACGCGAGACGGTGTGTGAGTGGTTATCGGCGTGTGCGGTCAGGTTGGATCCCTGCTCGAGCAGCGACGTCCTGCCAAGCACGCCTCTTCATACAAGACGACACAAGGGCGCAAGGCCTTTGGTCGCACGACGGTTTCCTGTGTTGCATACCTCGCACGGCACTGACGGCTTAACGTATTTGCATTTCGTTGCGCGCTCGTCTTCGCAACACGCGTGGATTTTGCGCGGGACGAACGGAGAAGGCATCGCCACGTTCCACGGTCGTCGCCGAATCGTCGCGGCGGCCTTGGCACGAGGGCGACTGTCCGAGCTCTCGGATTCGGTCCACCTTGAGGGCAAGGGGCGTCGAGCTCCAATCTGCCCGTCCCGACGCGTTTTGTACGACTCAAACTGTCGCCTCGAGCTAGCCA
>NW_017617283.1:0-11478 GCF_001879475.1 Ipomoea nil | reverse complement strand
ATCCAATTAATACAATCCAAGACTTAAATTGTTTTGTCTTGTCTCTTCCACGTGTTCTCCACTAGCCTTACCACACTGTGATGTCATCATCCGATAGTAGTGATATCATCATCCGATAATTATACCTATCACGATATAAAATTGATATTTCATGATAGTATTGCCTGATATTACTATCATGATATTTTCTTGTGACATCATCTCCTGATATTGCTACTTCACGATAGCAATTCATATTTACACCAAAATTGCTCTCAATGAGAATCAAACTGTGGATCATTTCACATTAGGCATGCTTCAAAACTTTTACCATCTCATCCATCTCAACCTTTGGTGACTTGATGCTTCATAAATGTGTTAAGCTGTGATCCCGCTTTCATTTATTCTTCCTTCAAACTGCTTTCACGTAGACTTCATGTAGGCTTTATGGCAGTGGTGCACTATACTCTGTGAACCAGAACTAACTCAAATAAAATAAAATTGGGGACTACAAAATACATTTGGCTCATCAAAACTTATACAATATATTCCTAACATATATTTTAAAAGTTTGTAATTTTGATATCGATTTATTCACCTCTTAATATTTTTAAAATATCTACTAAAACAAGTTGTTTCAATCGGTTGTTGAAACTTGAAAAGAAAGCTTCGTATTATTTTGATTTTTGTAATTTTTTTTTATTTTTTTATACATTACCCACTATTATATCACTTACTTTTTCATAAATACACATGGACCCCATCAGTGTATACTTTTGTAAAAAATATTCTGTTAATTATTTATTGTTTTTAACTTACTCATTGAATTTCATAAGAAGGTCTTTGTGGGCAAACCTAAGGAAGAAAAACAAGATGAAATATTGCATTGAATCCAAGAATTGTTTAAGGATATGCGCTTAGGCCTCACCTAGAAATAGAGATTCGAAAATTACATAATTCATATTCTCAATAACATTATGACATTCCCGGTTGAAAATGTAGATGTCATATAGCGTTATACAAAGAAAGTACCATATAATGAAATTGCATTTGTAGACCAACGGTTAGGATAATTGCCTTCCAAGCAATAGACCTGGGTTCGACTCCTGACAAACGCATTACCTTTGCATTCGTTAAGCCTCTTGAATTAAGCAAACCAAACATGCAACCCAGAGCTTAATTTCGTTAAGTTTGGCTTCTCAATATAAGCAACCTTATGGACTAAACTCTTTTATATTTTAGCAGTTTGTAATTTTGATATCAATTTATTCACCTCTTAACATTTTTAAAATATCTACTCAAACAAGTTTGTTCAATCGGTTGTTGAAACTTGAAATGAAAGTTTCGTATTATTTTGATTTTTGTAATTTTTATTATTTTTTCTACATTGCCCTCTATTATATCACATAGTTTTTAATAAATATACATGGACCCCTTCAGTGTATACTTTTGTAACAAAATATTCTGTTAATTATTTATTGTTTTTAACTTACTCATTGAATTTCATAAGAAGGTCTTTGGTTGAAACCTAAGGAAGACAAACAAGATGAAATATTGCATTCAATCCAAGAATTGTTTAAGGATATGCACTTAGGCCTCACCTAGATATAGAGATTCGAAAATTACATAATTCATATTCTCAATAACATTATGACATTCCCGGTTGAGAATGTAGATGTCATAGCGTTATACAAAGAAAGTACCATATAATGAAATTGTGTTTGTAGTCTAACAATTAGGATAATTGCCTTCCAAGCAATTGACCCGGGTTCGACTCTCGGCAAATGCATTACCTTTGCATTCGTTAAGCCTCTCGAATTAAGCAAACCAAACATGCAGCACTAGAGCATAATTTCGTTAAGTTTTGCTTCTCGATTTAAGCAACCTATGGACTAAACTCTTTTCAAATTTAATAATTTATTATATAATTCCATTTTATATATATTTCTGTAAATAAAATTTGTATTCACACTTCTATTAAACAAACATTTTATTTTTACCAGTTTGTAATTTTTATATCAATTTATTCACATCTTAATATTTTTAAAATATCTACTAAAACAAGTTGTTTCAATCGGTTGTTGAATATTGAAATGAAAGATTCGTATTATATTGATTTTTTATAATTTTTGTTATTTTTTTATACATTACCCTCTATTATATCACTTACTTTTTCATAAATACACATGGACCCCGTCAGTGTATACTTTTGTAAAAAATATTCTGTTAATTATTTATTGTTTTTAACTTACTCATTGAATTTCATAAGAAGGTCTTTGGTTCAAACCTAAGGAAGACAAACAAGATGAAATATTGCATTGAATCCAAGAATTGTTTAAGGATATGCGTTTAGGCCTCACCTAGAAATAGGGATTCGAAAATTACATAATTCATATTCTCAATAACATTATGACATTCCCGGTTGAGAATGTAGATGTCATAGCGTTATAGAAAGAAAGTACCATATAATGAAATTGCGTTTGTAGTCCAACGGTTAGAATAATTACCTTCCAAGCAATAGACTTGGGTTCAACTTCCGGCAAACGCATTACCTTTGCATTCGTTAAGCCTCTCGAATTAAGCAAACCAAACATCCAGCCTATTTCGTTAAGTTTCGCTTCTCGATTTAAGCAACCTTATGGACTAAACTCTTTTATATTTTACCAGTTTGTAATTTTGATATCAATTTATTCACCTCTTAATATTTTTAAAATATCTACTAAAACAAGTTTGTTCAATCGGTTGTTGAAACTTGAAATGAAATTTCGTATTATTTTGATTTTTGTAATTTTTATTATTTTTTTCTACATTGCCCTCTATTATATCACTTACTTATTAATAAATATAGATGGACCCCGTCAGTGTATACTTTTGTAACAAAATATTCTGTTAATTATTTATTGTTTTTAACTTACTCATTGAATTTCATAAGAAGGTCTTTGGTTGAAACCTAAGGAATACAAACAAGATGAAATATTGCATTCAATCCAAGAATTGTTTAAGGATATGCACTTAGGCCTCACCTAGATATAGAGATTCGAAAATTACATAATTCATATTCTCAATAACATTATAACATTCCCGGTTGAGAATGTAGATGTCATAGCGTTATACAAAGAAAGTACCATATAATGAAATTGTGTTTGTAGTCTAACAATTAGGATAATTGCCATCCAAGCAATTGACCCGGGTTCGACTCCCGGAAAAATGCATTACCTTTGCATTCGTTAAGCCTCTCGAATTTAGCAAACCAAACATGCAGCACAAGAGCATAATTTCGTTAAGTTTTGCTTCTAGATTTAAGCATCCCTATGGACTAAACTCTTTTCAAATTTAATAATTTATTATATAAATTCCATTTTATATATATTTCTTTAAATAAAATTTATATTCACACTTCTATTAAATAAACTTTTATATTTTACCAGTTTGTAATTTTTATATCAATTTATTCACATCCTAATATTTTTAAAATATCTACTAAAACAAGTTGTTTCAATCGGTTGTTGAAAATTGAAATGAAAGATTCGTATTATATTGATTTTTATAATTTTATTATTTTTTTATACATTACCCTCTTTTATATCACTTACTTTTTCATAAATAACATGGACCCCGTCAGTGTATACTTTGTAAAAAATATTCTGTTAATTATTTATTGTTTTTAACTTACTCATTGAATTTCATAAGAAGGTCTTTGGTTCAAACCTAAGGAAGACAAACAAGATGAAATATTGCATTGAATCCAAGAATTGTTTAAGGATATGCGTTTAGGCCTCACCTAGAAATAGGGATTCGAAAATTACATAATTCATATTCTCATAACATTATGACATTCCCGGTTGAGAATGTAGATGTCATAGCATTATAGAAAGAAAGTACCATATAATGAAATTGCGTTTGTAGTCCAATGTTAGGATAATTGCTTCCAAGCAATAGACCTGGGTTCAACTCCCGGCAAATGCATTACCTTTGCATTCGTTAAGTCTCTCGAATTAAGCAAACCAAACATGTAGCCTATTTGGTTAAGTTTCGCTTCTCGATTTAAGCAACCTTATGGACTAAAGTCTTTTATATTTACCAGTTTGTAATTCTGATATCGTTTTATTCACCTCTTAATATTTTTAAAATATCTACTAAAACAAGTTGTTTCAATCGATTGTTGAATCTTGAAATGAAAGCTTCGTATTATTTTGATTTTTGTAATTTTTTTTTTTTTTCTACATTACCCACTATTATATCACTTACTTTTTCATAAATACACATGGACCCCATCAGTGTATACTTTTGTAAAAAATATTCTGTTAATTATTTATTGTTTTTAACTTACTCATTGAATTTCATAAGAAGGTCTTTGGTGCAAACCTAAGGAAGACAAACAAGATGAAATATTGCATTGAATCCAAGAATTGTTTAAGGATATGCGCTTAGGCCTCGCCTAGAAATAGAGATTCGAAAATTACATAATTCATATTCTCAATAACATTATGACATTCCCGGTTGAAAATGTAGATGTCATAGCGTTATACAAAGAAAGTACCATATAATGAAATTGCATTTGTAGACCAACGGTTAGGATAATTGCCTTCCAAGCAATAGACCTGGGTTCGACTCCCGACAAACGCATTACCTTTGCATTCGTGTTAAGCCTCTCGAATTAAGCAAACCAAACATGCAGCCCAGAGCTTAATTTCGTTAAGTTTGGCTTCTCAATATAAGTAACCTTATGGACTAAACTCTTTTATATTTTAGCAGTTTGTAATTTTGATATCAATTTATTCACCTCTTAACATTTTTAAAATATCTACTCAAACAAGTTTGTTCAATCGGTTGTTGAAACTTGAAATGAAAGTTTCGTATTATTTGATTTTTGTAATTTTATTATTTTTTTCTACATTGCCCTCTATTATATCACATAGTTTTTAATAAATATACATGGACCCCTTCAGTGTATACTTTTGTAACAAAATATTCTGTTAATTATTTATTGTTTTTAACTTACTCATTGAATTTCATAAGAAGGTCTTTGGTTGAAACCTAAGGAAGACAAACAAGATGAAATATTGCATTCAATCCAAGAATTGTTTAAGGATATGCACTTAGGCCTCACCTAGATATAGAGATTCGAAAATTACATAATTCATATTCTCAATAACATTATGACATTCCCGGTTGAGAATGTAGATGTCATAGCGTTATACAAAGAAAGTACCATATAATGAAATTGTGTTTGTAGTCTAACAATTAGGATAATTGCCTTCCAAGCAATTGACCCGGGTTCGACTCTCGGCAAATGCATTACCTTTGCATTCGTTAAGCCTCTCGAATTAAGCAAACCAAACATGCAGCACTAGAGCATAATTTCGTTAAGTTTTGCTTCTCGATTTAAGCAACCCTATGGACTAAACTCTTTTCAAATTTAATAATTTATTATATAAATTCCATTTTATATATATTTCTGTAAATAAAATTTGTATTCACACTTCTATTAAACAAACATTTATATTTTACCAGTTTGTAATTTTTATATCAATTTATTCACATCTTAATATTTTTAAAATATCTACTAAAACAAGTTGTTTCAATCGGTTGTTGAATATTGAAATGAAAGATTCGTATTATATTGATTTTTATAATTTTTGTTATTTTTTTATACATTACCCTCTATTATATCACTTACTTTTTCATAAATACACATGGACCCCGTCAGTGTATACTTTTGTAAAAAATATTCTGTTAATTATTTATTGTTTTTAACTTACTCATTGAATTTCATAAGAAGGTCTTTGGTTCAAACCTAAGGAAGACAAACAAGATGAAATATTGCATTGAATCCAAGAATTGTTTAAGGATATGCGTTTAGGCCTCACCTAGAAATAGGGATTCGAAAATTACATAATTCATATTCTCAATAACATTATGACATTCCCGGTTGAGAATGTAGATGTCATATCGTTATAGAAAGAAAGTACCATATAATGAAATTGCGTTTGTAGTCCAACGGTTAGAATAATTACCTTCCAAGCAATAGACTTGGGTTCAACTTCCGGCAAACGCATTACCTTTGCATTCGTTAAGCCTCTCGAATTAAGCAAACCAAACATCCAGCCTATTTCGTTAAGTTTCGCTTCTCGATTTAAGCAACCTTATGGACTAAACTCTTTTATATTTTACCAGTTTGTAATTTTGATATCAATTTATTCACCTCTTAATATTTTTAAAATATCTACTAAAACAAGTTTGTTCAATCGGTTGTTGAAACTTGAAATGAAATTTCGTATTATTTTGATTTTTGTAATTTTTATTATTTTTTTCTACATTGCCCTCTATTATATCACTTACTTATTAATAAATATAGATGGACCCCGTCAGTGTATACTTTTGTAACAAAATATTCTGTTAATTATTTATTGTTTTTAACTTACTCATTGAATTTCATAAGAAGGTCTTTGGTTGAAACCTAAGGAATACAAACAAGATGAAATATTGCATTCAATCCAAGAATTGTTTAAGGATATGCACTTAGGCCTCACCTAGATATAGAGATTCGAAAATTACATAATTCATATTCTCAATAACATTATAACATTCCCGGTTGAGAATGTAGATGTCATAGCGTTATACAAAGAAAGTACCATATAATGAAATTGTGTTTGTAGTCTAACAATTAGGATAATTGCCATCCAAGCAATTGACCCGGGTTCGACTCCCGGAAAAATGCATTACCTTTGCATTCGTTAAGCTCTCGAATTTAGCAAACCAAACATGCAGCACTAGAGCATAATTTCGTTAAGTTTTGCTTCTAGATTTAAGCATCCCTATGGACTAAACTCTTTTCAAATTTAATAATTTATTATATAAATTCCATTTTATATATATTTCTTTAAATAAAATTTATATTCACACTTCTATTAAATAAACTTTTATATTTTACCAGTTTGTAATTTTTATATCAATTTATTCACATCCTAATATTTTTAAAATATCTACTAAAACAAGTTGTTTCAATCGGTTGTTGAAAATTGAAATGAAAGATTCGTATTATATTGATTTTTATAATTTTTATTATTTTTTTATACATTACCCTCTTTTATATCACTTACTTTTTCATAAATACACATGGACCCCGTCAGTGTATACTTTTGTAAAAAATATTCTGTTAATTATTTATTGTTTTTAACTTACTCATTGAATTTCATAAGAAGGTCTTTGGTTCAAACCTAAGGAAGACAAACAAGATGAAATATTGCATTGAATCCAAGAATTGTTTAAGGATATGCGTTTAGGCCTCACCTAGAAATAGGGATTCGAAAATTACATAATTCATATTCTCAATAACATTATGACATTCCCGGTTGAGAATGTAGATGTCATAGCATTATAGAAAGAAAGTACCATATAATGAAATTGCGTTTGTAGTCCAATGGTTAGGATAATTGCCTTCCAAGCAATAGACCTGGGTTCAACTCCCGGCAAATGCATTACCTTTGCATTCGTTAAGCTCTCGAATTAAGCAAACCAAACATGTAGCCTATTTGGTTAAGTTTCGCTTCTCGATTTAAGCAACCTTATGGACTAAAGTCTTTTATATTTTACCAGTTTGTAATTCTGATATCGTTTTATTCACCTCTTAATATTTTTAAAATATCTACTAAAACAAGTTGTTTCAATCGATTGTTGAATCTTGAAATGAAAGCTTCGTATTATTTTGATTTTTGTAATTTTTTTTTTTTTTCTACATTACCCACTATTATATCACTTACTTTTTCATAAATACACATGGACCCCATCAGTGTATACTTTTGTAAAAAATATTCTGTTAATTATTTATTGTTTTTAACTTACTCATTGAATTTCATAAGAAGGTCTTTGGTGCAAACCTAAGGAAGACAAACAAGATGAAATATTGCATTGAATCCAAGAATTGTTTAAGGATATGCGCTTAGGCCTCGCCTAGAAATAGAGATTCGAAAATTACATAATTCATATTCTCAATAACATTATGACATTCCCGGTTGAAAATGTAGATGTCATAGCGTTATACAAAGAAAGTACCATATAATGAAATTGCATTTGTAGACCAACGGTTAGGATAATTGCCTTCCAAGCAATAGACCTGGGTTCGACTCCGACAAACGCATTACCTTTGCATTCGTTAAGCCTCTCGAATTAAGCAAACCAAACATGCAGCCCCAGAGCTTAATTTCGTTAAGTTTGGCTTCTCAATATAAGTAACCTTATGGACTAAACTCTTTTATATTTTAGCAGTTTGTAATTTTGATATCAATTTATTCACCTCTTAACATTTTTAAAATATCTACTCAAACAAGTTTGTTCAATCGGTTGTTGAAACTTGAAATGAAAGTTTCGTATTATTTTGATTTTTGTAATTTTTATTATTTTTTTCTACATTGCCCTCTATTATATCACATAGTTTTTAATAAATATACATGGACCCCTTCAGTGTATACTTTTGTAACAAAATATTCTGTTAATTATTTATTGTTTTTAACTTACTCATTGAATTTCATAAGAAGGTCTTTGGTTGAAACCTAAGGAAGACAAACAAGATGAAATATTGCATTCAATCCAAGAATTGTTTAAGGATATGCACTTAGGCCTCACCTAGATATAGAGATTCGAAAATTACATAATTCATATTCTCAATAACATTATGACATTCCCGGTTGAGAATGTAGATGTCATAGCGTTATACAAAGAAAGTACCATATAATGAAATTGTGTTTGTAGTCTAACAATTAGGATAATTGCCTTCCAAGCAATTGACCCGGGTTCGACTCTCGGCAAATGCATTACCTTTGCATTCGTTAAGCCTCTCGAATTAAGCAAACCAAACATGCAGCACTAGAGCATAATTTCGTTAAGTTTTGCTTCTCGATTTAAGCAACCCTATGGACTAAACTCTTTTCAAATTTAATAATTTATTATATAAATTCCATTTATATATATATTTCTGTAAATAAAATTTGTATTCACACTTCTATTAAACAAACATTTATATTTTACCAGTTTGTAATTTTTATATCAATTTATTCACATCTTAATATTTTTAAAATATCTACTAAAACAAGTTGTTTCAATCGGTTGTTGAATATTGAAATGAAAGATTCGTATTATATTGATTTTTATAATTTTTGTTATTTTTTTATACATTACCCTCTATTATATCACTTACTTTTTCATAAATACACATGGACCCCGTCAGTGTATACTTTTGTAAAAAATATTCTGTTAATTATTTATTGTTTTTAACTTACTCATTGAATTTCATAAGAAGGTCTTTGGTTCAAACCTAAGGAAGACAAACAAGATGAAATATTGCATTGAATCAAGAATTGTTTAAGGATATGCGTTTAGGCCTCACCTAGAAATAGGGATTCGAAAATTACATAATTCATATTCTCAATAACATTATGACATTCCCGGTTGAGAATGTAGATGTCATATCGTTATAGAAAGAAAGTACCATATAATGAAATTGCGTTTGTAGTCCAACGGTTAGGATAATTACCTTCCAAGCAATAGACTTGGGTTCAACTTCCGGCAAACGCATTACCTTTGCATTCGTTAAGCCTCTCGAATTAAGCAAACCAAACATCCAGCCTATTTCGTTAAGTTTCGCTTCTCGATTTAAGCAACCTTATGGACTAAACTCTTTTATATTTTACCAGTTTGTAATTTTGATATCAATTTATTCACCTCTTAATATTTTTAAAATATCTACTAAAACAAGTTTGTTCAATCGGTTGTTGAAACTTGAAATGAAATTTTGTATATTATTTGTTTTTTGTAATTTTTATTATTTTTTCTACATTGCCCTCTATTATATCACTTACTTATTAATAAATATAGATGGACCCCTCAGTGTATACTTTTTGTAACAAAATATTCTGTTAATTATTTATTGTTTTTAACTTACTCATTGAATTTCATAAGAAGGTCTTTGGTTGAAACCTAAGGAATACAAACAAGATGAAATATTGCATTCAATCCAAGAATTGTTTAAGGATATGCACTTAGGCCTCACCTAGATATAGAGATTCGAAAATACATAATTCATATTCTCAATAACATTATAACATTCCGGTTGAGAATGTAGATGTCATAGCGTTATACAAAGAAAGTACCATATAATGAAATTGTGTTTGTAGTCTAACAATTAGGATAATTGCCATCCAAGCAATTGACCCGGTTCGACTCCCGGAAAAATGCATTACCTTTGCATTCGTTAAGCCTCTCGAATTAGCAAACCAAACATGCAGCACTAGAGCATAATTTCGTTAAGTTTTGCTTCTAGATTTAAGCATCCCTATGGACTAAACTCTTTTCAATTTAATAATTTATTATATAAATTCCATTTTTATATATATTTCTTTAAATAAAATTTATATTCACACTTCTATTAAACAAACTTTTATATTTTACCAGTTTGTAATTTTTATATCAATTTATTCACATCCTAATATTTTTAAAATATCTACTAAAACAAGTTGTTTCAATCGGTTGTTGAAAATTGAAATGAAAGATTCGTATTATATTGATTTTTATAATTTTTATTATTTTTTATACATTACCCTTTTTATATCACTTACTTTTTCATAAATACACATGGACCCCGTCAGTGTATACTTTTGTAAAAAATATCTGTTAATTATTTATTGTTTTTAACTTACTCATTGAATTTCATAAGAAGGTCTTTGGTTCAAACCTAAGGAAGACAAACAAGATGAAATATTGCATTGAATCCAAGAATTGTTTAAGGATATGCGTTTAGGCCTCACCTAGAAATAGGGATTCGAAAATTACATAATTCATATTCTCAATAACATTATGACATTCCCGGTTGAGAATGTAGATGTCATAGCATTATAGAAAGAAAGTACCATATAATGAAATTGCGTTTGTAGTCCAATGTTAGGATAATTGCCTTCCAAGCAATAGACCTGGGTTCAACTCCCGGCAAATGCATTACCTTTGCATTCGTTAAGCCTCTCGAATTAAGCAAACCAAACATGTAGCCTATTTGGTTAAGTTTCGCTTCTCGATTTTAAGCAACCTTATGGACTAAAGTTTTATATTTTACCAGTTTGTAATTCTGATATCGTTTTATTCACCTCTTAATATTTTTAAAATATCTACTAAAACAAGTTGTTCAATCGATTGTTGAATCTTGAAATGAAAGCTTCGTATTATTTTGATTTTTGTAATTTTTTTTATTTTTTTCTACATTACCCACTATTATATCACTTACTTTTTCATAAATACACATGGACCCCCATCAGTGTATACTTTTTGTAAAAAATATTCTGTTAATTATTTATTGTTTTTAACTTACTCATTGAATTTCATAAGAAGGTCTTTGGTGCAAACCTAAGGAAGACAAACAAGATGAAATATTGCATTGAATCCAAGAATTGTTTAAGGATATGCGCTTAGGCCTCGCCTAGAAATAGAGATTCGAAAATTACATAATTCATA
>NW_017617282.1:0-22751 GCF_001879475.1 Ipomoea nil | reverse complement strand
TTTAATATATAGTAATACTCTAAAAGATTCATGTTGAACATTTGAATGAATTTATTAAAACTGTTAGAAAACATGGAATCTATTATCTGAAAAGAAATCTGAAATATTTAAAAATAAAATTGAATATTTAGGATATATAATTTCAGAAGAAGGATTACAACTACAAGAACACATTGTAACAAAAATAAAAGATTTTAAAGAAAAATTAGATAATAAAAAAGAAGTACAACAATTCTTAGGAATAGTAAATTATGCATCAGACTATATTAAAGATTTACCAACACTTAGAAAACCCTTACAAAGTTTAATTAAAAAATCTAATATATTTGATTGGAAAGAAGAACATACTAATGCTATTAAAACAATAAAAGAAAAAGTAGAATCTTTACCAAAATTGAGATTACCAGAAAAAGATGATCAATTAGAATTATATACAGATGCTAGTGACATAGGATGGGGAGCAGTATTAGTAGCTTATACTAAAGAAGATATAGACAAAGAAAAATCTTTAATATGGATATGGATCAGGAACATGGAAACCTAATGAACAAAATATCATATAAATGAGAAAGAGGTATTAGCAGTAAAATTAGGAATAAAAAGATTTCATTATCATTTACTACCAGTAAAATTTGTAGTAAGAACAGATAATACTCAACTGAGAGCCTTTATTATGAATAAAAATAGAATACTCAAGTGAGAGCCTTTATTATGAATAAAATAGATCCTTTGCCAGAATTAAATAGAAGAAGATATTGGCAATCTTTCTTTTGTTATTATGATTTTACTATTAAACCTATATCTGGAACTAAAAAAGTTTTAGCTGATTTTTTGAGCGGGTACAAAAATGACAAGTAGTAAAAGTTTCAATGAAAAAGTGAAGAAAGCAATAGCAGAAATCACTGAAAAACATGAACAAATCTTAAAAACTTTAGCAGAATGTGGAGAACTTATTAAAATATTAAAAGAACATAAGGAAGAATCTGTTATTAACTCACCTGTAAAACTGTATAGAACCCTTAAAAACCTTCTCATCAAAATTAATTAACCAATCAGAATCATCCACCACTACAAAAATCCCTTTACTATAGCAGACAAAATTAAGTATCCCTCACAAGTAATAGAAGCCTATGATGTAATAAATAAATTTTATGAATATAAGTCTAATGATACTATATTAGAGTAGGAAATTAACAAAATATTCTAGGTTTTTATGGCACTGAAGACGCAAACCCTAAAGCAGTATATAAACTATTTACTTATGGATTTATAGATAAAATAATAGTAAATGAGAAATGTATAATATTAGCAAATTACCAACTATAATAGGGGATTCACTTTTGAAAATGATGGAAACATATGGAAGTGGAACATTTGGAATACAATTTTTTGATGCATCTACCGACTTCTTAGGAAAACCCATAGTAATATGCCAATTATTTAAAATAAGAAGAAATACTACCATATGAAGGAGATAATACTAGTCTAAATATGAAAATCCTTGCACCTTAGAAAATTTTCAGGAATGGATGAGTCAAAAAAGGGCATGGGAATATTAACTCTAAAATCAAGAATTGAAGATATGTTAAGACATAAAAGAACCAGTGTAATAGGACATACTAAAGGAGGAGAAGTGGAAGAAATAATAACCTTATATTATAATAATTTTGACATGATAACCAGTGATCCAACTCACCTATTAGAAATGCATAATAAATTAAAAACTTAAAACATCAGCATGATCCAGCTACTATTGAGTTCTATACAACTGTCATTGAGCAGAGGAAAAAACAAAATAATATCAAGGCAGGTCCGAGCTCTGAAGATCCCTTCTGAAGGAGCTGAAGATGTATTATCTTACCTGATGTAATAACGGGTGTATTATCAAGTATTATTATCAACTGGCCCAATGTAGCCTAAAAAACTACAGTAAGCCAACGGCTCTCAGCCCAGCGGGCGTACTAACAAATTATTATCAAAAAATATTATCATGGTTCTCTGGCCCAAGTGGCGTATTACGGTTCAAAGTATTATGGTTTTCTGGCCCAAGCGGCGTATTATCAAGAATTTTTCTGGTCCAAGGGACGTATCAGCCAAAATAATATCAGAAATTATTAAATCTGTATTATCCAAGTTATTACTGGTGGAAACTCAATCTCAGCAAGTATTAAAGGAAGGAATCTCAAGAAAAAAAAAATGATCAGCCAAAATCAAGTTGCAAAATTTTATCAAATAAAGATCAGGAAGAAATGCTTATCAGCAAAGAAGGAAGAAGACAAAATGCTAGAAGACAAAATGTAAGGAGAAAGAGATAAAGACACCTTAGTAGTTATCTTATTATTGTACTAGTGTGTACCTAGTTTGAAACTTTTGATGTAGTAGTTATGTTATTGTACCTAGCTTGAAGACTTTTCTTGTAAGAGTTATCACTTAGGAGTTGTAAAATATTTGTAAGTTTCCTACCGAGGTTTTCTATATAAGGAGCCTCTTTGTTTAATAAAAGTATCAGAAAAGTTGGAGATCAGATAAGTCATCAGTTGAGTTCTTTTCTTCAGATAATCCTTGTTTCTTTTCATGGCTTTCTAAACTTTCTTTCTTCTATAACCAACTATCAAAAGTATAAACATATTACCCAAAGAAGAGAAAAGCTCTAGAAAAATTATTAAACATCTGTTAGCCACACTCCATATATTGTGTAGAAATATTAGGAAGATCTGTTGAGGACTCCCAGCTTCTAGCCTATCTCCCGTGGTATTGTGTGAACAGTAAAGGGAACAGAAGGGCAGGAAGGGTTGAGTATCCGGTGACCTGATAAGTCTGCACAAGGTATGAGTTAAGCTAACCTTGTTTGATAATTTTTTTAAGAGTAATATCTGAAGGGGTATGTTGTTTAGAAATTGATGGGAGGTTATAGAATTTTTAATTCAATGAAAAATGATCTCTATGATGAAGATTACTTCTGCTTGTAACATAATGTTTGTTCATATTGTCTGCCTTATAAATTTCTTGAAAGTATTAAATAAAAATAATCACTTATCCACCTTTTTTAAGGTTTAAAAAGATCTTGGAAAATATTAAAATGGAATATAACAAAGAAGCTTCAACTAGTAATAATTCTGAAAATTTCAAACAGTGGGATAAATTTATTAATAATAAAAATAAGTTAAGACAAGAACAAAGGGATTGGTATAAAATAGGTAATTATCATAGAGTCAAATATATAACATGTGAAAATCCGATGGGAAAAAATTACCACTATGATAAATGCAAACAATCTATAAATAATATAGATAGAATAGATAAAAAGATATTAGAACTTGAAAAGAGAGCAGTAGAAAAAAGAAGAGAAATATTTACAAGTCTTACAGAAAAATTTAAAAACTTACAAAGATTTAAAAATTTCGAATACCCAGATTAAAATTATGAGTAGTAAGGATAAATTCACAGCTGGAAGAATTATTAAAGTACTTGATAAAGGAATAAAAGTAAACAAAGAAGCTTTAGTAGAAATAAAAAGGACTTATGAAATTCTGAAAGAAATTCACAATAATTTTCAAGAAAAATATCATAAAATGAAACATGAAATTAATTCAGAAGTAAAAGATGCCAACAACACAATTATAAAGATAGAAACAGAAATAAAAGAAGTGACCCAACAATTAAACCAAATAGCCCACGAGATAAAAACACTGAAATAGGAATTAAAAATTTAGAAACATTAAGGTATAGAATTTTAACACATTTATTTACTTAATCTCTAACTCATTTTTATCCCTATCGCCTTCCCGCAACAAATTGGTATCAGAGCCATAAAGAGATAAGTGATATTATGCATATTTACAGCGAAGAATTAAGAAAACAACGAATAATGTTGAAACAATATTATACAAAATTAAGAATATATGAAGAATTATTAAATAATACCAAAGAAGAAAACATACAAGAATGGTTATTAATAAAATTAGAATTAAATGATACAATTAATGGAATTAATACTATAGAAGCATATATAAATAGATTATATGAACAAAATAAGTATTATATTTGTTAAAAAATGGAAGCAATAGAACATATAGCGGCTAAACCATTAGAATATAATAGAGATATTAATCAACATATTATAAGTTGTAGAATAAGTTTAGAAATAATAAAACAACGAGAAGAAGAAATATTACAAAAAGATACTCAAATCATAAAAGCTTCAGAAGAAATAAATAGTTTAAATAATAGACTAACAATAAAAGAAGAAGAAATTAGACAAAAGGATATACAAATAAGAACACTATTAGAAGAAAAGCTAAGAATAGAAAATCAGAAGGAAAGAGAAATAAGACAATATAAAAAGATTATAGAAGAATGTTATTTTCAAATTGATAAATTAACTTATGGATAAAGGAAAAGAAAAAATAATGGAAGACCCAGAAACACATTATCAAATGGATACTTATGAAGGTGGAGTAACACAAACTTTAACCTTTAAACCTGAAATCTATGAAAAAATGAAAAATGAGAAAACACAATTTACCATTAATAAAATATTTAAAACAAAATGGTTTGATAGAAATAAAGACATAAGATATATAGTACAAAAACATGAAAATGCAATAGATATTACAACTATTAGTGGAAAAGCAAAAATAAATTTAATAACAGACGAAATATTAAAAAGAGAATTAGGAAAATTATCAAAAGCAGAAGCAAAGAGATATAGAAATGTTTATTTTGGAGCCATAGAATTTACTATAAAAGGATACTTTTAGAAAAATGTTGACACACCCATAGAAATATATATATCAGATGATAGAATACAAGGAAATATATTAGATGCTTTAATAACAGTTGTAAGAGGAAATTTAATTTATCAAAAATTAAAATTCACAGTCCAGCCAGATTTTAGTATATCATTAGAAGATGAACATAAAGAATTAGCTTTAACTCTGTACTACAAATTACAAGGAATTAAAATGCCTCAAGGATGCAAAGTAATGAGTATAGAAACAAAAATGATTTATGCTTTAACAAGGAATCACCAAGTAAGAAAACAACATGAGATGGAAATAATAGTACCTAAACTATATCAAGAAATTTTAGAACCTATAGCATATAAAGAACACTCTAAAATTACAATACCTGAAGATATATATATGGATTTTGAAAATAGAAGAATAAAACCAGTAGAAAAATTAATACCAATAGTACAAGGAAGTAAAATAAGCTTTCAAAAACAAATCATACCAAGACCTATAGAATCAGGAAAAACAAAATTTATACCCAAGAAACTAGATTTAGTAAATAATCAATATAATAGACCTGATAAATTAAAAATAAAAGTAATAATATTTAATGGAATGATGGTAACGGAAGGAATGACAACAATTACTACAGATACAAGTAATAGTTTTATACATGTAAGTAAAATTAATGAAAAGGAATGTATTACGATTGAACCTCAAATATATAATTTACCAAATGATGAAAGGGAAATAATAGTAAACAAATCAATAATTTTAAAATTTAAAATAAAAGATTTAGAATATAATATTAATATAGGTGTACTAGAATATGATAGTCCTTATGAATTACTATTAGGAAATGATTTTTTGTGTATGATAAGATATAAAATAACAAATGAAGGAGTAGAAATAAATGATCAAGGAAAAATTAGATTTATAGATAGATTATGAATATATCAAAAGAAGTATAAAACAAGGAAAAAGAATTAAAACAAATAAAAGAGATGATAGAAGAAAATCTAATAGTTTCACAATTAAAATATATAGAATATACATCGAGACAAGAAGAAATAGAAAATGACATTAAAGTATTAAAAGAAAAAAGGATTGAACCAAGAAAAGAATGGATAATACTTGAAGGAGGATGGAGAAAAAGAGTATATAAATAGAATGGATTTAACTGAAAAAATAGATCAAATATGGAATGAAATAGTAATAAAAGAGCAACTACAAAACATAATAAAAATATTAACTGAAATTAAAGAACATCAAATAAGAATACAAGAATTAAACATACAAGAAATTGTAAAAGAAGAATTAACTAAATTATGGAATACATCAGAAGTACCAACCTTTAAAATGATATTAGAAAAATTAGATGTATTAGACAATGAAGATAAACAAAAAATAGAAGAAAGGATAGAAAGTTCAGGAGTAAATAAAGAAACCATAGACCTTATACCATTAGAAGAAAAACCAGAAATAGTACCTATAGATGCTTGGAGAAGAAGTAAAGAACCAATTATGATAGATATTAGTAAGATGAAACCACAATTAACAGAACCCGTAAAACAAACAATAGAAAAATTGGCCTTACTCAGTAAGAAAGGAAAATTTTAAAATGACAGAAGAAAATAGTATAGAAACATTTCTTAAAAAATATGGAAAAGAAATAAGACAAGAAAGATATAAGTATGAACCAATAAATAAAACAAGAATTTAAAAGAGAAGAAAAAACAAAAAAAATCAAAAAGAAAAAAACAAAGTATTTATAGAAAAACCAGAATATACAGAATTTTTGGCATTAAAAATAGAAAAACAATCACAACAGATAGAAGAATTAAAAAGGGAAAATATTAAGTTAATAAATAATTCTAATAAAGAATGGATAGAGAAATATAAAAAATACAAACATAGTTATTATGATACCAAAAAAGAATTAAAAGAGACTAAACTAGAATTAAAACAAATGAAACAAGAAATGGATAATTTAAAAATAGAAATAGAAGCGTTACAAAATTCTATGAAAAATTTGAAAGGAAAAAATAAGATAAGTGATACGAGTAGCATAGACACTTGTAGTGATGATAGTAGAAAAGAAATAGAAAATAATAAAAAAGATTTAAAAATAGTAGGATATATAGAAGGTTTAGTAGATGAAGAAGAAGAAGATTTTGAAATAGTTAAAGAAAATGATCAAATTATAGAAGTATTAAGAAAAATGAAATCAGTAAATGCAATAATAGAAGAAGAACCAACAAGCGATATAGAAGAAGAATTCGAAAGAAATAATGATATAGAAACAGAAGCTGAAACAGAAGACATAATAAATGAAGATGCTAATGACTATCCTGAAGAAGAAATAGTAGATCCAAACTTAGAAATAATTAGTAGAAGAAAAACAAGTCTACCAGACCACATACCAATAGGACAACAATCTGAATTCAAAGACTTCGTAGGATCTATGAGTCAATGAGTAAATTTAAATGGATACTTTCTAGATTTAGATAATGTGTACGATGAACAAGAAATTAATAGAAGAATACACGATTGGAACTTAGGAATGTTTATAACACTAATGAACTCAAACTGTACCTCAAATCTAGACTATGTGTATGATTTAATATCAAAAACTTTAATAGGAAAAGTAGGATTTTGGTTTGAAACTATAACCGTTCAATTTAGAGCACAAGCACGTAATTATGCTACAGATTGGAAATCCATGTTGTCAATATTTGACATAGTATTAAAAAGAGAATTTTTAGGAGAAAGATGGTTTGTATCACAAGAAAAAGTAATAGCAGAAAGAAAAACAGAAATAATAATGAATTTGAACAATATGAAATGTTGTAAAATTAGTAAATTACCAGAATATACTATAAGTTTTAGTAAATTCTTTTATGAAGCAAGATTTTCTCAAGATGAAGGAATAACATATCAACAACTTTACTACGATCATCTACCAACACCATATAATACCGAAATAACTAAAGAATATAGTCAATATGAACCAAAAGAAAATACTTTAGGAGAAAGAATTAGAGTATTAAGATCATATTTGATGAGAAAATGTGAAGAATATAGAATACAACAAAAGATTAAAAAAGATAAGAGAAAAGGATTAAGAGAAATATGTGGATTTACGGAGAAAAGACTAATATTTGGATGTGACAAAGACTATAAAGACAAAAGAAGGAAAAGAAAATACTCTAAAAAATATAAGAAATATAGGAAAAATAGAAACAATGAATCTTACTACAAGTCATATTATAAACCATATTATAAGAGATATAAAAGGAAAAAATTTAGAAAATAAAGAAATACCCCTGAAAATAGGAGAAGATTTAGAAATAAGAGAAGATTTAGAAAAAGAAGAAAGAATATGAGACCATTAGAAGGAGAAAATAAAAAACCTTACGAATGTAGATGTTGGAATTGTAATGAAAAAGGACATTATGCAAATAAATGCCCTAAACTAAAACAAAAAGGAGTAAAATATCTTAATACTACTGAATTTATCATGAACTTAGAACAAATACAAGAAGAAAATGACCAATGGTATGAATATGAAATATTTTATATTAGTGAAACAGAACCAGAAGAAGAAAATATTAATGAACTTAGTAATAATGAAAGTAGTGAAGAAGAAAGTTCAGAATAATGGAAAAAGGATGGTTAGTATTAATGCAGATAAAATTCATAAAAAATATCGAAAGAAACTTCATAGAACAAATGATAACTTTAAAAAGAGTAGAAAATTTATTAGAAGAAATATTAGGAGAAGATTTTAAAGATAAAATTATGGAAATTTATTATTATCATTTATTATATAAGAATAAAATATGGTAGCAGTTTATATAGAAACCTATGTAGAATATAAACCTAATAAGATGGCAATACAAAAAATATTTATAGATAGCGGAGCAGATATATGTTTAGCTAAAAAAGAAGTAATAGCACCATACCGATGGAAAAAATCAAACAGACATAGAATAAAAGTCTCAGGATTTAATGAACATAATAAAGAGTTAGATGTAATAGCTGAAGATGTAAAAATTATATTAGATAAATTAATATTTAAAATACCAATAGTATACCAAGAAAATAATATGAAACACCCTTTATTATTAGGAAATAATTTTTTAGACTTTTTCAAAACACAAGTAATAAATAGCGAGACGTTGAGCCTATTAACACCATGTAACAAATGGGTAATATTAAAAAGAATTTTACCAATACATTTCCTAAAAATATATAACATTAAAATAGACAGAAATAATAATTTAGAACAATTAAAACAAAAATATTTGGAATTATTAAAAATAAATTTTGGAGAAAATCCTATCACTTTATGGGATAAAGAAAAGATATATGCTGATATAAAATTAATAAATCCAAATGATATTATAAGAAGTAAACCTATAAGATATAGTCCAACTGATCAAAAAGAATTTGAAATACAAATAAAAGAATTATTAGAATTAGGAATAATAAAAGAAAGTATTAGTCCACACAGTAGCCCAGCCTTCCTAGTAAGAAAACATAGTGAGCAAAAAAGAGGAAAAGCTAGAATGGTAATTGATTATAGGGAGTTAAACAAGAAAATAATATTTGATGGATATTTTTTAACATATAAAAGAAATTTAATAAACAGAATAGCTAGTAAGAAATGGTTTAGTAAATTTGACTGTAAAAGTGGATTTTGGCAAATAAAACTTACTAAAGAAGCACAACCTTTAACAGCCTTTAGTGCCCCTCAAAGACAATATGAATGGAAAGTATTACCTTTTGGATTAAAAAATGCACCACAAATATATCAAAGAAGGATGGATCAAGTTTTTAGAAATTTAAATGAATTTTGCATAGTATATGTAGATGATATTTTAATATATAGTAATACTCTAAAAGATCATGTTGAACATTTGAATGAATTTATTAAAACTGTTAGAAAACATGGAATCTTATTATCTGAAAAGAAATCTGAAATATTTAAAAATAAAATTGAATATTTAGGATATATAATTTCAGAAGAAGGATTACAACTACAAGAACACATTGTAACAAAAATAAAAGATTTTAAAGAAAAATTAGATAATAAAAAAGAAGTACAACAATTCTTAGGAATAGTAAATTATGCATCAGACTATATTAAAGATTTACCAACACTTAGAAAACCCTTACAAAGTTTAATTAAAAAATCTAATATATTTGATTGGAAAGAAGAACATACTAATGCTATTAAAACAATAAAAGAAAAAGTAGAATCTTTACCAAAATTGAGATTACCAGAAAAAGATGATCAATTAGAATTATATACAGATGCTAGTGACATAGGATGGGGAGCAGTATTAGTAGCTTATACTAAAGAAGATATAGACAAAGAAAAATCTTTAATATGTGGATATGGATCAGGAACATGGAAACCTAATGAACAAAATTATCATATAAATGAGAAAGAGGTATTAGCAGTAAAATTAGGAATAAAAAGATTTCATTATCATTTACTACCAGTAAAATTTGTAGTAAGAACAGATAATACTCAACTGAGAGCCTTTATTATGAATAAAATAGAATACTCAAGTGAGAGCCTTTATTATGAATAAAATAGATCCTTTGCCAGAATTAAATAGAAGAAGATATTGGCAATCTTTCTTTTGTTATTATGATTTTACTATTAAACCTATATCTGGAACTAAAAAAGTTTTAGCTGATTTTTTGAGCGGGTACAAAAATGACAAGTAGTAAAAGTTTCAATGAAAAAGTGAAGAAAGCAATAGCAGAAATCACTGAAAAACATGAACAAATCTTAAAAACTTTAGCAGAATGTGGAGAACTTATTAAAATATTAAAAGAACATAAGGAAGAATCTGTTATTAACTCACCTGTAAAAACTGTATTAGAACCCTTAAAAACCTTCTCATCAAAATTAATTAACCAATCAGAATCATCCACCACTACAAAAATCCCTTTTACTATAGCAGACAAAATTAAGTATCCCTCACAAGTAATAGAAGCCTATGATGTAATAAATAAATTTTATGAATATAAGTCTAATGATACTATATTAAGAGTAGGAAAGTTAACAAAATATTCTAGGTTTTTATGCACTGAAGACGCAAACCCTAAAGCAGTATATAAACTATTTACTTATGGATTTATAGATAAAATAATAGTAAATGAAGAAATGTATAATATTAGCAAATTACCAACTATAATAGGGGATTCACTTTTGAAAATGATGGAAACATATGGAAGTGGAACATTTGGAATACAATTTTTTGATGCATCTACCGACTTCTTAGGAAAACCCATAGTAATATGCCAATTATTTAAAATAAGAAGAAATACTACCATAGAAGGAGATAATACTAGTCTAAATATGAAAATCCCTTGCACCTTAGAAAATTTTCAGGAATGGATGAGTCAAAAAAGGGCATGGGGAATATTAACTCTAAAATCAAGAATTGAAGATATGTTAAGACATAAAAGAACCAGTGTAATAGGACATACTAAAGGAGGAGAAGTGGAAGAAATAATAACCTTATATTATAATAATTTTGACATGATAACCAGTGATCCAACTCACCTATTAGAAATGCATAATAAATTAATAAACTTAAAACATCAGCATGATCCAGCTACTATTGAGTTCTATACAACTGTCATTGAGCAGAGGAAAAAACAAAATAATATCAAGGCAGGTCCGAGCTCTGAAGATCCCTTCTGAAGGAGCTGAAGATGTATTATCTTACCTGATGTAATAACGGGTGTATTATCAAGTATTATTATCAACTGGCCCAATGTAGCCTAAAAAACTACAGTAAGCCAACGGCTCTCAGCCCAGCGGGCGTACTAACAAATTATTATCAAAATATTATCATGGTTCTCTGGCCCAAGTGGCGTATTACGGTTCAAAGTATTATGGTTTTCTGGCCCAAGCGGCGTATTATCAAGAATTTTCTGGTCCAAGGGACGTATCAGCAAAATAATATCAGAAATATTAAATCTGTATTATCCAAGTTATTACTGGTGGAAACTCAATATCAGCAAGTATTAAAGGAAGGAATCTCAAGAAAAAAAAAATGATCAGCCAAAATCAAGTTGCAAAATTTTATCAAATAAAGATCAGGAAGAAATGCCTTATCAGCAAAGAAGGAAGAAGACAAAAATGCTAGAAGACAAAATGTAAGGAGAAAGAGATAAAGACACCTTAGTAGTTATCTTATTATTGTACTAGTGTGTACCTAGTTTGAAACTTTTGATGTAGTAGTTATGTTATTGTACCTAGCTTGAAGACTTTTCTTGTAAGAGTTATCACTTAGGAGTTGTAAAATATTTGTAAGTTTCCTACCGAGGTTTTCTATATAAGGAGCCTCTTTGTTTAATAAAAGTATCAGAAAAGTTGGAGATCAGATAAGTCATCAGTTGAGTTCTTTTCTTCAGATAATCCTTGTTTCTTTTCATGGCTTTCTAAACTTTCTTTCTTCTATAACCAACTATCAAAAGTATAAACATATTACCCAAAGAAGAGAAAAGCTCTAGAAAAATTATTAAACATCTGTTAGCCACACTCCATATATTGTGTAGAAATATTAGGAAGATCTGTTGAGGACTCCCAGCTTCTAGCCTATCTCCCGTGGTATTGTGTGAACAGTAAAGGGAACAGAAGGGCAGGAAGGGTTGAGTATCCGGTGACCTGATAAGTCTGCACAAGGTATGAGTTAAGCTAACCTTGTTTGATAATTTTTTTAAGAGTAATATCTGAAGGGGTATGTTGTTTAGAAATTGATGGGAGGTTATAGAATTTTTAATTCAATGAAAAATGATCTCTATGATGAAGATTACTTCTGCTTGTAACATAATGTTTGTTCATATTGTCTGCCTTATAAATTTCTTGAAAGTATTAAATAAAAATAATCACTTATCCACCTTTTTTAAGGTTTAAAAAGATCTTGGAAAATATTAAAATGGAATATAACAAAGAAGCTTCAAGTAGTAATAATTCTGAAAATTTCAAACAGTGGGATAAATTTATTAATAATAAAAATAAGTTAAGACAAGAACAAAGGGATTGGTATAAAATAGGTAATTATCATAGAGTCAAATATATAACATGTGAAAATCCGATGGGAAAAAATTACCACTATGATAAATGCAAACAATCTATAAATAATATAGATAGAATAGATAAAAAGATATTAGAACTTGAAAAGAGAGCAGTAGAAAAAAGAAGAGAAATATTTACAAGTCTTACAGAAAAATTTAAAAACTTACAAAGATTTAAAAATTTCGAATACCCAGATTAAAATTATGAGTAGTAAGGATAAATTCACAGCTGGAAGAATTATTAAAGTACTTGATAAAGGAATAAAAGTAAACAAAGAAGCTTTAGTAGAAATAAAAAGGACTTATGAAATTCTGAAAGAAATTCACAATAATTTTCAAGAAAAATATCATAAAATGAAACATGAAATTAATTCAGAAGTAAAAGATGCCAACAACACAATTATAAAGATAGAAACAGAAATAAAAGAAGTGACCCAACAATTAAACCAAATAGCCCACGAGATAAAAAACACTGAAATAGGAATTAAAAATTTAGAAACATTAAGGTATAGAATTTTAACACATTTATTTACTTAATCTCTAACTCATTTTTATCCCTATCGCCTTCCCGCAACAAATTGGTATCAGAGCCATAAAGAGATAAGTGATATTATGCATATTTACAGCGAAGAATTAAGAAAACAACGAATAATGTTGAAACAATATTATACAAAATTAAGAATATATGAAGAATTATTAAATAATACCAAAGAAGAAAACATACAAGAATGGTTATTAATAAAATTAGAATTAAATGATACAATTAATGGAATTAATACTATAGAAGCATATATAAATAGATTATATGAACAAAATAAGTATTATATTTGTTAAAAAATGGAAGCAATAGAACATATAGCGGCTAAACCATTAGAATATAATAGAGATATTAATCAACATATTATAAGTTGTAGAATAAGTTTAGAAATAATAAAACAACGAGAAGAAGAAATATTACAAAAAGATACTCAAATCATAAAAGCTTCAGAAGAAATAAATAGTTTAAATAATAGACTAACAATAAAAGAAGAAGAAATTAGACAAAAGGATATACAAATAAGAACACTATTAGAAGAAAAGCTAAGAATAGAAAATCAGAAGGAAAGAGAAATAAGACAATATAAAAAGATTATAGAAGAATGTTATTTTCAAATTGATAAATTAACTTATGGATAAAGGAAAAGAAAAAATAATGGAAGACCCAGAAACACATTATCAAATGGATACTTATGAAGGTGGAGTAACACAAACTTTAACCTTTAAACCTGAAATCTATGAAAAAATGAAAAATGAGAAAACACAATTTACCATTAATAAAATATTTAAAACAAAATGGTTTGATAGAAATAAAGACATAAGATATATAGTACAAAAACATGAAAATGCAATAGATATTACAACTATTAGTGGAAAAGCAAAAATAAATTTAATAACAGACGAAATATTAAAAAGAGAATTAGGAAAATTATCAAAAGCAGAAGCAAAGAGATATAGAAATGTTTATTTTGGAGCCATAGAATTTACTATAAAAGGATACTTTTAGAAAAATGTTGACACACCCATAGAAATATATATATCAGATGATAGAATACAAGGAAATATATTAGATGCTTTAATAACAGTTGTAAGAGGAAATTTAATTTATCAAAAATTAAAATTCACAGTCCAGCCAGATTTTAGTATATCATTAGAAGATGAACATAAAGAATTAGCTTTAACTCTGTACTACAAATTACAAGGAATTAAAATGCCTCAAGGATGCAAAGTAATGAGTATAGAAACAAAAATGATTTATGCTTTAACAAGGAATCACCAAGTAAGAAAACAACATGAGATGGAAATAATAGTACCTAAACTATATCAAGAAATTTTAGAACCTATAGCATATAAAGAACACTCTAAAATTACAATACCTGAAGATATATATATGGATTTTGAAAATAGAAGAATAAAACCAGTAGAAAAATTAATACCAATAGTACAAGGAAGTAAAATAAGCTTTCAAAAACAAATCATACCAAGACCTATAGAATCAGGAAAAACAAAATTTATACCCAAGAAACTAGATTTAGTAAATAATCAATATAATAGACCTGATAAATTAAAAATAAAAGTAATAATATTTAATGGAATGATGGTAACGGAAGGAATGACAACAATTACTACAGATACAAGTAATAGTTTTATACATGTAAGTAAAATTAATGAAAAGGAATGTATTACGATTGAACCTCAAATATATAATTTACCAAATGATGAAAGGGAAATAATAGTAAACAAATCAATAATTTTAAAATTTAAAATAAAAGATTTAGAATATAATATTAATATAGGTGTACTAGAATATGATAGTCCTTATGAATTACTATTAGGAAATGATTTTTTGTGTATGATAAGATATAAAATAACAAATGAAGGAGTAGAAATAAATGATCAAGGAAAAATTAGATTTATAGATAGATTATGAATATATCAAAAGAAGTATAAAACAAGGAAAAAGAATTAAAACAAATAAAAGAGATGATAGAAGAAAATCTAATAGTTTCACAATTAAAATATATAGAATATACATCGAGACAAGAAGAAATAGAAAATGACATTAAAGTATTAAAAGAAAAAAGGATTGAACCAAGAAAAGAATGGATAATACTTGAAGGAGGATGGAGAAAAAGAGTATATAAATAGAATGGATTTAACTGAAAAAATAGATCAAATATGGAATGAAATAGTAATAAAAGAGCAACTACAAAACATAATAAAAATATTAACTGAAATTAAAGAACATCAAATAAGAATACAAGAATTAAACATACAAGAAATTGTAAAAGAAGAATTAACTAAATTATGGAATACATCAGAAGTACCAACCTTTAAAATGATATTAGAAAAATTAGATGTATTAGAAATGAAGATAAACAAAAAATAGAAGAAAGGATAGAAAGTTCAGGAGTAAATAAAGAAACCATAGACCTTATACCATTAGAAGAAAAACCAGAAATAGTACCTATAGATGCTTGGAGAAGAAGTAAAGAACCAATTATGATAGATATTAGTAAGATGAAACCACAATTAACAGAACCCGTAAAACAAACAATAGAAAAATTGGCCTTACTCAGTAAGAAAGGAAAATTTTAAAATGACAGAAGAAAATAGTATAGAAACATTTCTTAAAAAATATGGAAAAGAAATAAGACAAGAAAGATATAAGTATGAACCAATAAATAAAACAAGAATTTAAAAGAGAAGAAAAAACAAAAAAAATCAAAAAGAAAAAAACAAAGTATTTATAGAAAAACCAGAATATACAGAATTTTTGGCATTAAAAATAGAAAAACAATCACAACAGATAGAAGAATTAAAAAGGGAAAATATTAAGTTAATAAATAATTCTAATAAAGAATGGATAGAGAAATATAAAAAATACAAACATAGTTATTATGATACCAAAAAAGAATTAAAAGAGACTAAACTAGAATTAAAACAAATGAAACAAGAAATGGATAATTTAAAAATAGAAATAGAAGCGTTACAAAATTCTATGAAAAAATTGAAAGGAAAAAATAAGATAAGTGATACGAGTAGCATAGACACTTGTAGTGATGATAGTAGAAAAGAAATAGAAAATAATAAAAAAGATTTAAAAATAGTAGGATATATAGAAGGTTTAGTAGATGAAGAAGAAGAAGATTTTGAAATAGTTAAAGAAAATGATCAAATTATAGAAGTATTAAGAAAAATGAAATCAGTAAATGCAATAATAGAAGAAGAACCAACAAGCGATATAGAAGAAGAATTTGAAAGAAATAATGATATAGAAACAGAAGCTGAAACAGAAGACATAATAAATGAAGATGCTAATGACTATCCTGAAGAAGAAATAGTAGATCCAAACTTAGAAATAATTAGTAGAAGAAAAACAAGTCTACCAGACCACATACCAATAGGACAACAATCTGAATTCAAAGACTTCGTAGGATCTATGAGTCAATGAGTAAATTTAAATGGATACTTTCTAGATTTAGATAATGTGTACGATGAACAAGAAATTAATAGAAGAATACACGATTGGAACTTAGGAATGTTTATAACACTAATGAACTCAAACTGTACCTCAAATCTAGACTATGTGTATGATTTAATATCAAAAACTTTAATAGGAAAAGTAGGATTTTGGTTTGAAACTATAACCGTTCAATTTAGAGCACAAGCACGTAATTATGCTACAGATTGGAAATCCATGTTGTCAATATTTGACATAGTATTAAAAGAGAATTTTTAGGAGAAAGATGGTTTGTATCACAAGAAAAAGTAATAGCAGAAAGAAAAACAGAAATAATAATGAATTTGAACAATATGAAATGTTGTAAAATTAGTAAATTACCAGAATATACTATAAGTTTTAGTAAATTCTTTTATGAAGCAAGATTTTCTCAAGATGAAGGAATAACATATCAACAACTTTACTACGATCATCTACCAACACCATATAATACCGAAATAACTAAAGAATATAGTCAATATGAACCAAAAGAAAATACTTTAGGAGAAAGAATTAGAGTATTAAGATCATATTTGATGAGAAAATGTGAAGAATATAGAATACAACAAAAGATTAAAAAAGATAAGAGAAAAAGGATTAAGAGAAATATGTGGATTTACGGAGAAAAGACTAATATTTGGATGTGACAAAGACTATAAAGACAAAAGAAGGAAAAGAAAATACTCTAAAAAATATAAGAAATATAGGAAAAATAGAAACAATGAATCTTAACAAGTCATATTATAAACCATATTATAAGAGATATAAAAGGAAAAAATTTAGAAAATAAAGAAATACCCCTGAAAATAGGAGAAGATTTAGAAATAAGAGAAGATTTAGAAAAAGAAGAAAGAATATGAGACCATTAGAAGGAGAAAATAAAAAACCTTACGAATGTAGATGTTGGAATTGTAATGAAAAAGGACATTATGCAAATAAATGCCCTAAACTAAAACAAAAAGGAGTAAAATATCTTAATACTACTGAATTTATCATGAACTTAGAACAAATACAAGAAGAAAATGACCAATGGTATGAATATGAAATATTTTATATTAGTGAAACAGAACCAGAAGAAGAAAATATTAATGAACTTAGTAATAATGAAAGTAGTGAAGAAGAAAGTTCAGAATAATGGAAAAAGGATGGTTAGTATTAATGCAGATAAAATTCATAAAAAATATCGAAAGAAACTTCATAGAACAAATGATAACTTTAAAAAGAGTAGAAAATTTGTTAGAAGAAATATTAGGAGAAGATTTAAAAGATAAAATTATGGAAATTTATTATTATCATTTATTATATAAGAATAAAATATGGTAGCAGTTTATATAGAAACCTATGTAGAATATAAACCTAATAAGATGGCAATACAAAAAATATTTATAGATAGCGGAGCAGATATATGTTTAGCTAAAAAAGAAGTAATAGCACCATACCGATGGAAAAAATCAAACAGACATAGAATAAAAGTCTCAGGATTTAATGAACATAATAAAGAGTTAGATGTAATAGCTGAAGATGTAAAAATTATATTAGATAAATTAATATTTAAAATACCAATAGTATACCAAGAAAATAATATGAAACACCCTTTATTATTAGGAAATAATTTTTTAGACTTTTTCAAAACACAAGTAATAAATAGCGAGACGTTGAGCCTATTAACACCATGTAACAAATGGGTAAATCCTATCATTTTATGGGATTATTAAAAATAAATTAAAACAAAAATATTTGGAATTATTAAAAATAAATTTTGGAGAAAATCCTATCATTTTATGGGATAAAGAAAAGATATATGCTGATATAAAATTAATAAATCCAAATGATATTATAAGAAGTAAACCTATAAGATATAGTCCAACTGATCAAAAAGAATTTGAAATACAAATAAAAGAATTATTAGAATCTATATCTATATATATATATAAAAGTAAAATCCTCCTAACAAATTTTCCCCCCAAAACTTTTGTAGTAAAACTTATTTGGTAAGTAAATGTCAAATGGAAATTAAATTAAATAAATAATAATAATAATAATAATTTTATTACCTTAAATAAATAAATTATTATACTTTCCTTTTGAATTAGTATTTTCTACCTATAAATACAATGGCTTCTTCAATCAAAGAATCTCAGACTCATCTCTCTGCTTTGTTTTTGTATGAATTTTTTACATTTTTCTAACTATATTCTCACGTACTTCAATATGTTTTGCAGTTTATATCGTCTGGTATGAGTTTGAAGATATTTAAGGAAGCTCTGCTTCAACAAAAGGAAATTGAGGAGGAAAAGCATTTGTAACAGAACCATATTGGTTTTAGTTTTTATGGAAGATTGTAGAGATGCGATCGAGGATGATAAAGACGATATTTTTGATGATTTGTAAAATTTTCTGAAACTTAGAGTTAGTATGTTAATTTCGAGATTTGTACATGCCATTCAAGTTTCTATGTTTTTTTTAACAAGCATAGTTCATTTTACAGCATTTTTATAATATATATATATATATATATATATATATATATATATATATATATATATATATATATATATATATATATATATATAATATATATATATATATATATATATATATATATATCCGTAGTATAATATAATATAATATAATAATAATAATAATAATAATAATAATAATAATAATGATGTTATTAACTTAAATAAATAAATAAATTATTATTCTTTCCTTTTAAATTAGTATTTTCTACCTATAAATATAAATTAGTATTTTCTACCTTAAATAAATAAATTATTTTACCTAATTTATATTATATTCTTTAAGCTACAATTTTGACATGATATCTTCGAAGCCCATTTTATTATATTGAGCCTTGGTACACAAGTCCAAATCAAATATATGTATGTACACGCATAACAATAATCCTAATCTATAAATTTTTCCCTCAAAACTTAGAGGCATTTATGTAATATCATCCATTATTTATATATAGATATTATTATATGTCATTATATTCAAATCAAATTATAGTAATTTTATATTCATCTCCATTTATATTAGATATATTCCTATTTCCGTGTATTATAGGACTTCAATATATTAGGCATAATCAGACTAAAATCAAATCCAATTATAGTAATTTTATATTCATCTCCATTTACATCCTAATAGTATTCCACTATTCCTATTTTCGTGTATTATAGGACTTCAATATATTAGGCATAACTAGACATGCCTAATAACTAGACATGTTTTTAAGAATCATTAATATATATAATATATATATATATATATATATATATATATATATATATATATATATATATATATATATATATATATATATATATATATATATATATATATATATACTGTATTTTTTTTCCTGAATAATTTTAGGCTTAATTTGTTGATGTATCAGTAACATTGTTCAATCTCTGTGAATAAAGATTATTCCTTTGTTGTGTAGTACCATACAGAATTTACTATACAATCATGTAAATGAAAATTAAAAGTTTCATATTTAGTTCTTATTAATATACATGCAATTGCATATATTGAAAAAGTAGTATATAAATTTAATAAAGTATATTTTTTGGTAGTTTTATTTTTAAAAAATGCAATATTTTGCAACTATTTCAGGTAAGCACTTTAGCAAGTTGTTTGTATATTTATATTTATTAATTACTTTATTTTTTTATTTTGTGAATATATTTCATGCTTGAAAATTGAATTGTAGATGTATCATATCCAATTCTTTATCATAATATTCATTTATTTTATTGTGATGAAGATTGTATTTATGAGTTTAGACATGGGATGGATTAACAACTATCATATTCTTTTTAATTTAATTGTGATGAAGATTATACAGATGAGTCAAGAGTTTAAACATTGGACAAATTAACATGGATGTTAGTAAAGGATGTGGCAACACCTAACTTGCACAACTAATATATAGATTAATTAGTCTGGGTGTAATCAGAATTACTGATAAATGAGAATACAGATTTTCTTTTGTTGTTTACTAAAATGTTTGTAATAATTTGTTATTTTAAAACAGTGTATTAAAAGTTTATTATTTTAGTTAATTACCATTTTAAATATCAAATCTTATTTAATTGATAGTATGTTTTGGAAATCAATAAAATAATAGTATTTTTTTTTCAATTGTAATATCGCAATGTTTCCTATATAGTTATTACACAACAAAACTTTAAAATGAATAAAGGTTACATATCGTATTTACACATGAAACTTATTTACAATAATAGTTGTTAGTATCATAAAATCACTTCAACATAGAATATTAAAAAAAATTGAATTTAATAATTAACTAATTAATATGTACCAAGACTATGTGGTTTAATGGTATCCGGGTTGGACTTCCATTTGGAAGTTATGAGTTCGAGCCTCACTGGAGGCGTTATTGGTTCTTTGTGTTTCAGTAGATTGAGAAAGTATATGAACAGATACTACAATGTAATAGGGCTAGTAACATTCAAAAAAAAAACTAATTAATATGTATTTAAAAGAATCATTGACTAAGAATAAAAATGGCATGAAAAGTAGATCAATTTGAAAAGGAAATGATAATTAAAAATGACACAGAATATATTACTGGAAATAAAAAATATATATAATATGTTATTAATAATTAACTAATTAATATGTATTAAAAAATCATTGGTTGAGAATAAAAATGACATGCAATTAGACCAATTGAAAAAGAAAACGATAATTAATATTTGATTAAAATGGCATAAAATATATAAATTCTAAATATATATCGACAATTATATTAATAATTATAGTATAAATTAATTGATATATACCAAGACTATGTGGTCTAATGGTATCCGGGTTGGACTTCTATTTGAAAGGTTGTAAGTTTGAGCCTTAATGGAGGTTTATTGGTTCTTTGTTTTTAGTAAATTGAGAAAGTATAAAATAATTGACTGAGATTAAAAATGACACTAAATATACAAATTATGATATATTTTTAAAAAAGATCTCCAAATTAACAATGTCGAAAATAAAACGGATTAACAATAGTATATGTAAATTGGAAATAATAATTAATAATTTACTGGAAATAAAAAATTATATTAATAATTATCTAATTAATATGTATTAAAAAAGAATTATTGATTGGTAATAAAAATGACATGAAAATTAGGCCAATTGGAAAAGGAAATGATAATTAATACTTAATTAAAATGGATTACAATATATTACTGGAAATAAAGAAATATGTTATTAATAAATAATAATTAATATGCAATAAAAAAGAATCATTGATTGAAAATAAAAATGGAATCATTGTCAAAAGGCTCTTATTTAATGAAACTTATCTTAGTGGTTTGTTATTTTAGTTTTTTTTTTTTTAAATTGTTTAAATTTATTAGGGGGTTTGGGAAAGATTAACCCAAAATGTATATGCATTGTTTTAGTTTTTAAGAGGTTGAAGCAAATTGCTAAGTTATTAAATAATATTTTTGGTGTTTTGATTAATATAAAAATTAAACATGCGAATTTGTTAAAATTTTATCGAATTTGCCAAATAATCAAATTACAACCACACGACAACAACAACAACAATAATAATAATCCAAACAAAACTATATACAAAATAAAATTAAAATTAACAAAAATAAATAAATAAAATAAGACAAAGGGAGTCACATGCTCCCTTTGTAAATGATATGAGATTATTTTGATCTTACATTGAAAATGTTTGAAAAGATGTGCTCTTGAGCTCCTCTATATAAAGGGTACAAACATAATTGTTTGCCAATCAATGTTGCAAGTATTGAGAAGTCAAAAGGTTCTTATTTAAGAAACCTTAGCTTTGTCTTCTTTTAGTTTTTATTCATTATTTATTACTGTAT
>NW_017617281.1:0-10000 GCF_001879475.1 Ipomoea nil | reverse complement strand
GGGTGCCCAAGTTGCGGACTTATGCGGTACGAGAGTGCCCAAGTTGCGGAAAATTGCGGTACGGGGGTGCCGAGGTTGCGGACTTATGCGGAACGGGTGTGCCGAGGTTGCGGAAAGTTGCGGTACGGGTGTGCTGAGGTTGCGGAAAGTTGCGGTACGAGGGTGCCGAGGTTGCGGAAAGTTGCGGTACGAGGGTGCCGAGGTTGCGGAAAGTTGCGGTACGAGGGTGCCCAAGTTGCGGACTTATGCGGAACGGGGGTGCCGAGGTTGCGGACTTATGCGGAACGAGGGTGCCGAGGTTGCGGACTTATGCGGAACGAGGGCGCCCAAATTGCGCACAGTTGCGGACGGATGCGGAAAATATCACGCAACAGAGGTTTACCCGCCTGCCACCCCAGTACTTTTACGACGGTTCTGTGTTATGCCTTGGCCTATGTCGTTTTACGTCGTTCTCGTGCCAAAATGGCATATACATTTGTTTTAGAGCTTATTGTACTATTTAATTAGTGAGGCAAACGATATGCCATATATTCCTCTCACATTCCCAACAATCCCAAGTACTTGGCTAAGTCAGACAAGGAACTTTGCGGACAGCTGGGCATAAATTTGGACATCGTCGTTTTCAATGAAATAATCATCCAAACGCTTTGAAATTTACCAAGCATTGTTAAAATGCTCTAAACTAAAGGACCATGCAATAACATTTGAAAAAAAATGCACGGAACCACCCGAAATGACCGTGTGATTTACGGGACAAACCGTGTCTACTGCTGTCACTGGGGTTTTTTTTTTTTTAACTACTATAGGGGGGGTATGGTAGTTGAGGTGCGGTCGACTTTTTTCGGAACGTGTTGGGACGGGCCCCCCTCGTCCCGTAGGCCTCGTACGAGTGTTCCCGCCGCTCGTACGTATTATTGGGGACCGGCATAGACCCATCGGAGTCGCAAGGCGGGGCGGCGCACCGGACGGAGACGGACATGCAAAAAAACATCATTGGCACGTGAATTCGGTCAATCGAGCAAACGTGAATCTGCAATATACCGTCAGTAGGTTGTGAGTTGCCGAGGCACGTGTCCAATCGTCTAGTAAGCTGTTCGTTAACGAATTACGGTGCGCCGTAGGGGCGGAGGGCGGGCGTTCGCAATGAACCCGCCCAGCGTAGCGCAGTGCAGCGTACGTGTCGTCGGGCGTGGGGGTTGACCGACCTCGCAAGAGGATAGAAATATTGTATTGCTCGAGGCCTTTCATTCCTCGAGGGCTTCCTCCACAGCACTCGTTCGACGACACGTCCGGATCTGACCGAGACGGACATGCAAAAAAACGGCCGTGGAACAAGTTGGGCAAAAAAACAACCGTGAATCTGCAATATACCGTCAGTAGGCTTGTAAGTTACCGACACCAGTGTCCACCCGTCTAGTAAGCTGTCCGTTAAAGGATGATTGTGCGCTCGCTACGAATCTGCCCAAGCGCAACGGGCGTTGTCTTAGCGTCGGACTTGGGGGCTGACCCACCTCGCAAGAGGTATGGTGTTGTATTGATCGAGGACTTTCACTCCTCGAGGTCTTCCTCCACCCGATGGCGCGACGGACTCACAACCAATGCGTACGGCGAGATGGAAATTCGGTAGTTACCTTTTGTAACTATCGACGCGGGGCACTGAGGGAGACGGACATGCAAAAAAACGTCGTTGGCGCGGGGTTGTCGGTCAATCGAGCAACCGTGAATCTGCAACATACCGTAGTAGGTTGTGAGTTACCGAGACCCGTTTCCAACCGTCTAGTAAGCTGTTCGTTAGAGGATGATTGTGCTCCGGACGGACGTGGGGGCTGACCCACCTCGCAAGAGGTATGGTATTGCATTGATCGAGGGATTCCACTCCTCGAGGGCTTCCTCCACCTCACCCGATGGCGAGACGGACTCACAACCAATGTGAGCGGCGAGATGGGAATTCAAGGGTTACCTTTCGTACCTATCGACGCGGGGCGTTCCTGCCGTGACGGCCAGCATCGGTGGGGACTCGTGCACGGATTCGTCCGGGCCGGGTTCCTATCGATCCTCGGCTAAGCGATTGGGGCGTTTTTGCGACGCGAGACGGTGTGTGAGTGGTTATCGGCGTGTGCGGTCAGGTGGATCCCTGCTCGAGCAGCGACGTCCTGCCAAGCACGCCTCTGCATACAAGACGACACAAGGGCGCAAGGCCTGGTCGCACGACGGTTTCCTGGTGTGCATACCTCGCACGGCACTGACGGCTAACGTATGTGCATGTCGTGCGCGCTCGTCGTCGCAACACGCGTGGGATTGCGCGGGACGAACGGAGAAGGCATCGCCACGTGCCACGGGCGGCGCGAATCGGTCGCGGCGGCCGGGGCACGAGGGCGACTGGCCGAGCGCTCGGATGCGGTCCACCGTGAGGGCAAGGGGCGGTCGAGCGCCAAGCGGCCCGGCCCGACGCGGGGGGACGACGCAAACGGCGCCGCGAGCGAGCCAGCGGGCGGGCGCGGCGCCAAGCCCGCGGGCCGAGGAGCGAGCGGGAGACGGGGGCGGACCGGCGGCGCGGGCGGCAGCGACGGCGGCGAGGAAGGCGACCGGGGGAGCCGGCCAGGAGGCAGAGGCGGGGCGCAAAGAGGAAGCCAGGCAGGGGGAAGGAGGAACGAAGGCAGACGGGGAAACGGCGAAGGGCGCAGGAAAGCAGGGAGAGGGGGGGAGGGACCGACGACGCGGAGAACCGGAGGAAGGCGAGAGCGAAGACGGGCAACAAACCCCGACGGCGGGAAGGGAGGCAGGAGGAGAGAAAAGGGCGACGCGGGCGGGCCCGGGGCGGCGAGGAGGCAGGAGAACGCGACGGAGCGCACGGCCGGAGCGCCGGCGACGCAGCAGGCAAAGGGCGGCCCGAGCAACGGGCGAGGGGAGGAGAGGGCCGACCAGGGGGGGACGGGGGACGGAGAAGGAGGGGCGAGGCCGGAGAGGGAGCCGGAGAAACGGCGACCACAGCCAAGGAAGGCAGCAGGCGCGCAAAGGACCCAAGCCGGACACGGGGAGGGAGGGACAAGAAAGAACAAGACCGGGCGCGAGCGAGGCGGGGAAGGGGAAGGAGGACAAGCGAAAGCCCGGAACGAGGAGCCAGGGGAGGGCAAGGCGGGGGCCAGCAGCCGCGGGAAGGCCAGCGCCAAGAGCGGAGAGGGAAGGGGGGCAGGGAAAAAGCGCGGAGGGGGACGGGGGAGGGGCCGGCCGGGCCGCCCCACGGGGGGGCACCGGGCGGCGCGGCCCGGCGGCCGGCGAGGCGCGCCGGGCCGGAAGGGGCCGGGGCGGGCCGCCGGCGCGGGGACGGGGAAGAAAGGAGAGGGCGCAAAGCAAGCCGACGCGCGGGAGACAGGAGCAGGGGAGAACAGGAGAGGAGGCGGGCCGAGGACGGGGGCCGGCGGGAGCGGAGGAAGGAGGAACAGGGACAGGCGGGGGCAGGCGGAGGGCAGAGGCAGAGGGGAAAGGCGGGGAGGGAGGAAAGACGAACAACGGCGAAAGCAGGGGCCAAGGAGGGGGGCAGGAAGCAAGAACGAAAGGGGGGGGCGCGAAGACGAGCAGAGACCGGCCGAGGCGCAACCAGAAACGAGGCCGACCAGGGAGCGGCGGAGGGGCGGGAGGACGCCGCCGGCACCGGAGGAGAAAGCAAAGGCGGGGGGGGCCGGGGGGAGGAGGGGCGCAAGGCGGAAACGGAAAGGAAGGGACGGAAGGGCACCACCAGGAGGGGAGCCGGCGGCGGAAGGGGACGCAACACGGGGAAACGGACCAGGGCCAGACAGAGGAAGGAGGGACAGACGGAGAGCGCGGGCGAGAGGCGAGGGGGGGGGGGGCAGGGCCGGGCGGAGGGGGGGGAGCGAGGGGGCGGGGGAAGGCCGGGAACGAACGAGACCGCAGCCGGCGAACGAGCGAGGCGGAGGGAGCCCGCCGCGGCCAGCGGCGGAGAGGGACGACGGCCGGGCAAGCCGCGGAAGGGGGAGGCAAGAACAGGGCGGGGAGGCCCGGAGAGGGGCGGGGCCGCACGCGCGCGACACGGAGGGAGGCAACGAGCAGAGAGCCGGGGCCGACAGGCCCGGGGAAGCGGGGAAAGGGCAGCGGGAGGGGGAGAGAGCAGGGCAAGGGGGGGGCGGCAACGAGGAAGGCCGAGGAAGCGCGAGGCAGCAGCGCGCGGGGACGACGGCCCGGCCCGGGGGACACACCGCCCGGCGCGCCGACCGAGGGAAGGAGCCGGGGAAGGGGGCGGAGCGCGGCGACGGGGGCGGGGCGCGGCCCGCGACGGCGCGAGAAGGCCACGGAACCGGAGCAGGGAGAGGAAGGAGAAGGCGGAACAAGGGGGCCGGAGGGGAACCGGCGGAAGGAGCAGGGGCGAAACCGGGCACAGCAGAACGACGGGAGAACACGGGGGGAGGCACGAGCGGCGGCCGGAGACGCGGCGCGGGCGAGCAACCAACCCCCGGCGCGGAACGCGCCAAGGAAGACCGCAGCGAGAGGGCCGGCCGCCCGGGCACCGGGAGCGCGGAGCGCGCGGGCGGCGGCGGCGGCGGACGGAACAAAAGACGACGCGCGGCAACGGAGAGCGCGGCGCGCGCAGCGAGGAAGAACGGAGCGAAAGGCGAGACGGGGGGGGAAGGGCAGAAGCCCGGGAACCAGCGAGGCGGGGAACGCAAGGGGCGCCCGAAGCCGGGAGGCCGAGGGCACGGCGGCCGGGGCGGCACGCAGCGCGGCGCCCGCCGGCGCGGCCCCGCGGCCGAGCGGGGGGAGCGGAGGGGGGCCGCCCGGGCGCCCCGAACGCGGGGCGCGGCGGGCGCAAAGGCGAGGCCCGGGCGGCGGACGGCACGGCGAGGGGGGGCGGACCCAGCGGGCAGAGCGCCGCGCCGGGCCCCCGGCGGCCGCGGGCGAAAGACCCGGCGACGAGCCGCGGCAGGGCGGCGCGCCGACCGCGACCCCAGGGCAGGCGGGAGGACCCGCGGAGGGAAGCAGAGCAAGAAGCGGAGGAAAAGAAACGGACAAGGAGGCCCCGAGGAACGGCGAGCGAACCGGGAACAGCCCAGCCGGAGAAGCGGACGGCCCCGCCGGGCGAAGGGGAGGCGGGAGAAGCGGCCGCAGCGGCGGACCGGGCCCAAGGCCCCGGGAAAGGGGCGGCGGAGAGGGGGAGAGCCCCGGCGGGCCCGGACCCGGGCGCACCACGAGGCGCGGGCGACGAGGCGGGGGGGGGGAAGGCAGCCCCAAGCGGGCGGGGAAGGCCGGCCAAGGCGAAAGACGGGCGAGAGACCGAGAGCGAACAAGGACCGCGAGGGAAAGAGGAAAAGGACGGGGAAAAGAGAGGCAAAGAGGGCGGGAAAGGGGCGGGAGGGAAGCGGAGGGAGACCGGCGAGGCGCCCCGGGAGGAGGGGGAACGGGGAGAGCCGGGCCGCCGAGCGACGCGGGGCGCGGACCAGCGAGGAGGCGGGGGGCGGCCAAAGCCCGGGCCGGGGAGACGCCCGCGGAACGGCGGCGCGGGGAGCGGGGGAAGCAGCGCGCGCCCCGGGCGGGCCGCGGCACCGGCGCGCGCCGGGCGCGGGCCGGGGGGCGCGCCAGGCGACCCGGCGGGAAACACGGACCAAGGAGGCGGACAGGGGGGCGAGGCAACGGGCGAGGAAACCCGGAAGGCGCAAGGAAGCGGAGGGGCGGGAGCCCCGCACGGGGGGGCACCGCCGACCGACCGGGAGCGGCGGAGAAGGGGGCGAGGGCGAGCAGACCGGGCGGGACCCGAAAGAGGGGGAACGAGGCCGGAGCGGGGCGAAGCCAGAGGAAACGCGGGGGGAGGCCCGCAGCGAGACGGACGGGCAAAGCGGGCGGCGGACGGGGGGAGAGGGGCGAAAGACGAAGCGAACCGGCGAGGAGCGGGGGCCCGCCGAAGGGGCCCGCAGGAGAGCGGGAGCGGGCGCGAGAGGGCGAGCGGGGAAAGCCAAGGAGGAGAGGCAGCGGGGGCGGAACGCCCGCGACCGAGGCGCAAACGGGAAAGAGGGAGGACGGCGCGGCGGCGGCGGGGAGCCGCGCCACGGAAGCAACAGCGCCAAGGGGGCCAGGGGGGGGAAGCAGAACGGGCGAGGCGGGAGGAACCGGAAGCCGGGGGACGGGGCCCAACGGCGCGCGAACCGAGAGCCCACAAAGGGGGGGGGGCGAGGAAGACAGCAGGACGGGGGGCAGGGAAGGCGAAAGCCGCGAAGGAGGGGGGAACAACGCACCGGCCGAAGCAACGAGCCCCGAAAAGGGAGGGCGCGGAAGCGCGCGACCGAGACCCGGCCGGCGGGGCAAGAGCGAGGCCCCGAGGAGGAGGAGGGCGCGGCGGGCGCGGCAAAACCGGGGGCGCGAGCCCGGGCGGAGCGGCCGGCGGGGCAGAGCGGGGGGGGAGGAGCAAAGAGGCAAAGGAGAACGGGGAAGGCCGAAGAGGGGAAAGGGGCCAGGGGAACGGCACGGGCACAGGGGGGAGGCGAGCCGAAGGGGCGGGGGAAGCCCGACAGACAGCGCGGGGGGCGCGGGCGCCGAAAGGGAAGCGGGGGAAAAGGCCGGAACCGGGACGGGGCGGGGGACGGCAACGGGAGGGAGGCCGGAGACGGCGGCGGGGGCCGCGGGAAGAGGGAGCGGGCGGGGGAACAGCCGGCCCACCCGGGAAACGGCGCAGCCGGAGGGAGGGGCCAGCGGCGGGAAGAGCACCACACGGCGCGGGGGGGCCGGGGCGCCCCCGGCGGCCCGGGAAAAGCCGGAGGACCGAGGGCCGGCCACGCCCGGGCGGACGCAGAACCGCAGCAGGGCGCCAAGGGGAACAGCCGCGGGCCAAGGGAACAAGGGAGGCAAGGGAAGGCGGCAAAAGGGAGCCGGAACGGCGGGAAAAGGAGGGGCGCGGAGGGCGGGGCACGGGGGGCCCAGGCCCGAACCCGGCGGCGGGGCGGCGGACGGCGCGAGCGGCGACCGCGGCGAGAGCGGGGCGCCGCGGGCCGGCCGGGGGACGGACGGGGAACGGCGCGGGCGGGGGCCGGCCCCGGGCGGCGAACAGCCAACGCAGAACGGGGACGGACAAGGGGAAGCCGACGGGGAAGGAAAACAAAGCAGGGCGAGGGGCCCGGCGGAGGCGAACGCAAGGGGAGGGCGGCCCAGGGCGCGGAAGGGCAAAGGGAAGAAAGGCAACCAAGCGCGGGGAAACGGCGGGAGGAACGAGGACGCGCGGAAGGGAGCCAAAGGCCGCGGCAGCGAAGGAGGGACGCGCAGGAAGGGAGGAACGAGAGGCCCACGGGCCCGGGCGACGAGCCAGCGAAACCACAGCCAAGGGAACGGGCGGGGCAGAAGCAGCGGGGAAAGAAGACCCGGGGGAGCGGGACGCGAGGCCGACGGGGGAAAGGACGGGAGAGGGGGAGGAGAAGGGGGAGCCGAAAGGCGAAAGGGAAAGACCACGACGGGGAACGGGAGGGACGGAGGCCGGGAAGCGGAGGCGGGGCAGGGCCCCGCGGGGGGACCCAAGGCGCGCGGGCGGGCCGAGCCGGGCGGAAGACAGGGGCAGGGGGGGAGGGGGGCGGGGCGGCACAGCGGGGAAAAGAGAACGCAGGGGGCCGAAGAGGAGCGCAACGAGAACAGAAAGCGCGGGGGGAACAGAAGGGGAAAAGCGCGGGGGAGGCGGAGGGCCAGGACGAAGACGAACCGGGAAAGCGGGGCCGAACGAGCCGGGAGACCGGCGGAAGGCGAAGCGAGAGGGGGCAGAAAAGGGACCACAGGGAGAACGGGCGGGGGCAGCCAAGCGGGCAGAGCGACGGGGCGGGGGAGCCGGCGAGGGCGGCGCGGCCGAGCAGGGGGAAGCAGAAGGCACCAAGGGGGGGAGGGGCACCCACCAAGAGGGAACGGGAGCGGGGGGGAGACCGGCGGGAGACAGGGGAGGGGACCCGACGGAGGACAGGGGCGCAAGAGGAAGGCAACCGAGGACGAGAGGAACCGGGGAGGCGCACAAGGGGGCAGCGCGCGGGGGGGAAAAGCCAGGGGCGCGAAGCGACCGGGCGGGGGAGGAGGACGGAACGCCGCGAAGGCAGAAGCCGGGCGAGACCGACGCAGGCGCGCGGCGCCCGGGGGCCGACCCGCAGGAGGGGCCAGGGGGCCCCCAAGGGCACGGGGCGGGGGCGAAGCCGGCGGGGCGGAAGGGGCACGGGGGCCGCCGGGAAGGACAAGGCCGAGCGAGCGGCGAGCGGAAGCCGGGGCAGACGACGGAAAGACGCGACGGGGGAGGGGAAGGGGGAGAGGGGCCGGGCGGCCACGAGCCGCGGAGAGGCAGCCCGGGGGCGCGCCGAGGCGGCCCGCCCACCCCCGAGCCAACCCGCCGGGCAGCACGCCCGAGGAAAGCCAAGGCAAGCCACACGAGGACGCGAGAGGGGACAAGGCCAAGAAGGGGGAGGAGGGCGAAGGGGGGAAGCGCGCAAGCAAGAAACAAAGGCGGGAAAAAAGGGCGAAGGGGCAAAGGAGGCACAAGGGGCAAGGGCGGGGGACAAGGGGGGAGGGGCCAAGGACGGAGCCACGGGGCACGCGAACGGCGGGGGGGCCGACGGGGCGGACGGAGGGGGCACGCGGGGACCGAAGGGCGGACAGAGGGCCGGACGAAGGGGCGAAGGGCGGACGGCGGGGCAGAAGGGGCGGACGGAGGCGCAACGGGAGGGCCGAAGGGGCGGACGCAGGCGGAACGAGGGGGCCGAAGGGCGGACGGGGGCGGAACGGAGGGGGCCGACAGGGCGGACGCAGGCGGAACGAGGGGGCCCAAGGGGCGGACGGAGGCGGAACGAGGGGGCCGAAGGGCGGACGGGGGCGGAACGGGGGGGGCCGAAGGGGCGGACGCAGGCGGAACGAGGGGGCCGACGGGGCGGGCGGGGCGGACGGGGGCGGAACGAGGGGGCCGACGGGGCGGACGGAGGCGGAACGAGGGGGCCGACGGGGCGGGCAGAGGCGGAACGAGGGGGCCGAAGGGGCGGACGGAGGCGGAACGAGGGGGCCGAAGGGGCGGACGGGGGCGGAACGAGGGGGCCACGGGGCGGACGGAGGCGGAACGAGGGGGCCGAAGGAGCGGACGGGGGCGGAACGAGCGGGCCGAAGGGGCGGACGGGGGCGGAACGAGCGGGCCGAAGGGGCGGACGGGGGCGGAACGAGGGGGCCGACGGGGCGGGCGGAGGGGGAACGAGGGGGCCGAAGGGGCGGACGGAGGCGCAACGGGAGGGCCGAAGGGGCGGACGCAGGCGGAACGAGGGGGCCGAAGGGCGGACGGGGGCGGAACGGAGGGGGCCGAAGGGGCGGACGCAGGCGGAACGAGGGGGCCGACGGGGCGGGCGGGCGGACGGGGGCGGACGGGGGGACGGGGCGGCGGAACGAGGGGGCCGACGGGGCGGGCAGAGGCGGAACGAGCGGGCCGAAGGGGCGGACGCAGGCGGAACGAGGGGGCCGAAGGGCCGGACGGGGGCGGAACGAGCGGGCCGAAGGGCCGGACGGGGGCGGAACGAGGGGGCCGACGGGGCGGGCAGAGGCGGAACGAGGGGGCCGAAGGGGCGGACGCAGGCGGAACGAGGGGGCCGAAGGGGCGGACGCAGGCGGAACGAGGGGGCCGAAGGAGCGGACGGGGCGGAACGAGGGGGGCCGAAGGAGCGGACGGGGCGGAACGAGCGGGCCGAAGGGCGGACGGGGGCGGAACGAGCGGGCCGAAGGGGCGGACGGGGGCGGACGAGCGGGCCGACGGGGCGGGCAGAGGCGGAACGAGGGGGCCGACGGGGCGGGCAGAGGCGGAACGAGGGGCGAGGGGCGGACGAGGCGGAACGAGGGGGCCGACGGGGCGGGACAGAGGGCGGGAACGAGGGGGCCGAAGGGGCGGACGCAGGCGGAACGAGGGCGCCGAAGGGCGGACAGGGGCGGAACGAGGGGGCCGAAGGAGCGGACAGGGGCGGAACGAGGGGGCCGAAGGGGCGGACGGGGGGCGGAACGAGGG
>NW_017617280.1:29407-51607 GCF_001879475.1 Ipomoea nil | reverse complement strand
AGATTAATCTGTGCAAACAAGTCCACCATAAACAGGGCGATATAGATAGAACAGGTAAGAAATATTAGCATTATTACCCGGGTCGCTAGACCCAAAATAGTACCGCGTATAAATACAGTAGATTCATAATTTCTATATGGCAGATTCATAATTTCTGTATTGTTGTTTCATAATTTCTAAATTGTATAGTTTTCAAATTATGAACACATAGTTTTGTGATTTGTGAATACAGAGTTCAACAATTGGGAATATGAACATCAAAATTATGAACATAGAGTTCTATAATTGTGAATATAGAGTTCAATCATTATGAATATATAGTTCGATAATTATGAACATAGAACAGTGTGCACCATGCATGGTGGACACGATTGGACAGCATTATTTGCCCTTTATTACAAAGATCGCGGCAAAAGAAATGGGCTATAGCTAACTGTACGACATTAACTACTCTTTCATATCCATTCTCCACGTGTCCCATGCATGCCGAAAGGATCGATTACCAACATATAGCTAACCTTGTTAGTCAAGCGCTAGCCGGAAGGGTCGATTACCAACCCAGACCCCTATCATACCGCACCATTCTGAACACCACACCGCACCGCACGGGCCGTTCTGTGGCATGTAATTTAATGAATTAGAAATTGTAATTTAATGAATTGAAATAAAACTTTAATGAATTGACATTGAAATTTTGGTGAATAATTTTATGTTTAAATATGACCAAAAATAGAACTATTATATTAACTTTTGAATTGTATTCCTTCTTTGTTAAATTTTTATGCATTATATTTGGACAAAAAAATTTAATTACATTTTTATTTTTGTTCTAGATCTTCTAAACATCTATTTTCATCTCGTAACAAAAACAATGAAGGTCCAAATTATAGGTAAAAGATAAGGTGTAACACTTTAATAAGTAAGAGTTGGTGTGGGTTGGTGGGTTTAGCTTTGTTTGTTATATTAGAGGTCTCAGGTTCTATCTTTAACTTATATTTTATACAATCATTGTCTTGGTTCTCAGAGACAACACAAAACCAAACTCGTTATATCCTAGATGTTGTGCTTGAGTAACTAAGTGTTGGTTTGGCTTGTTGGGTTTAACTTAGTTTGTTATGTAAGAAGTCTTGGGTTCTATTCTTTCTAGAGGCGTCTTTAACTTGTTTTATAAAATCGTTGTCTTAGTTTTCACAGACAACACAGAACCTATCCAGTTATATACCAGTTGTTGCACTTTGATATATAATAGTTTGTGTTGCTTAGTTGGTTAAACCTTATTTGCTATGTTGGAGGTTATAGGTTTGACTCTTATTGTTAACATCTTTGTTTTTATTTTATACAACTGTTGTCTTTTATAAAATAATGATGCGCAAAGACAACGGTTTTTTATAACCGTTGTCTTTGTAGTGTTGTGTATTCAAATATGCTTAAAGACAACATACCAAAGACAACAATTAAATAAAATCGTTGTCTTAAATAAATAAAGAACGCGCAACGACAACTGTTATATAAAACCGTTGTCATTGTAGTGTTGTGTATTCAAGTGCTATTAAAGACAACATATAAATGACAACGGTTAAATAAAACCGTTGTCTTTTAAAAAATAATAATGCGCAAAGACAACAGTTTTAAAAAACCGTTGTCTTTGTAGTGTTGTGTATTCTAGTGCGCTAAAAGACAACACACCAAAGACAACGGTTAAATAAAACGTTGTCTTTTAAAAAAAAAAAGAGCGCACAAAGACAACGGTTTTAAACAACCGTTGTCTTTCTAGTGTTGTGTATTCTAGTGCGCTTAAAGACAACACACCAACGACAATAGTTAAAAAAACCGTTGTCTTTAAAAGAAAAATGCACATAGACAATGGTTTTAAAAAACCGTTGTCGTTCTGGTTTTGCCTTTTCACAAATGTACAAAGACAACACACTTATAACAACGGTTAAGTAAAAACCGTTGTCTTTGACAAAAGTGTTGCATCAAAGACAACGGTTTTGGACCAAACTGTTGTCTTTATACAAAAGACAACACTTTTCTTAAAAACTGTTGTCTTTCTAGTGTTGTCTATATGCATTTTTCTTGTAGTGTAATGTTTTTTTTTTTTAATTCTGTTTCTTAATTTTTTTGATTCAATTCAGTTCACTCCCCTGTAACGTTAGTGTAGCTTTGAGAGCACAAATTGTTCTCTCAAAATCTATAACTCCAGAAATCAATTTATACCCTAATTGCTTAACAACTTTGATTTGACGATAACATCCTTAGATTTAACACTAATTTAACAGAAATCTTAACAGATCGCCGGACTATATGTGGTCAGAAATGAAAGTCAAAATATGTGTTTTTGGTTGAATTGAAAGTTGAGGACTAAAAAAAGTACTACCCCAATAGTCAAATGACTATTTGTGGTATTAACTCTTAATTGAATCATCTCTTATTATTTGTATAAGACATAAAATGGGATGAAAAAACATATCCTTTATATAATAAAGCTATATGGTTTGGGAAATCATTAATGTTACAATTAATGCCACAACATCCTTTATTATAAAAAAAAAAAAAAAAGCACAACATTTAAAAAATAAAATAGCTATATATTATATAATCATATAAATAATATACTTTTGAAAAATAAAATAGCTATATATTATATAATCATATAAAAAATGTGTTCAATTAGAGTTTAAATTTACACATACAAAATTTGAAATTTGCTTTCCAAATGTAATTATCTTAGTTATTATTTGTATTGTGAAAATTATAATATAGATGAAATACAATTAAAAATAAATCAATGTAATTATGTAAATTATCTCTATAAGTTTATTTGAATATGCACATAATTAGAAATTATATTAACCATACAAAATTTTAATTTTAATTTTAATTGTAATTGTGTATTCTATAAAATAATAAATACTTAACTAATGGAAGCTCAAAAATATTATTATATTAAATAATTTAAAATATTTTAGTTTTTCTATTTTTATTTATATTTATAATAACATAATTTTTTTCCGTGCATCGCGCGGTGAATTACTAGTTAACAACAATAACAACAATTATGATAATGATGATGTATGACACAACAAGGGATTAAAATTGAAAATTGAAGACTGAGAATAAACCATAACGGAAGTTGATATAGACTATTATTATCCGGTAGGTAATACAAGTGGATAAGGGAGAAGTATGTCGATCCGACCAAAAAAATGTCAACATGAGATCACCTCACATCCAATGAAGATCCTAAGATGAGTTCGCGTGGGCATAGTGTAGTCCCTACTTATTTTCAATCTCTATTATATATGTATGTATTAAAATTGTCAAATGATTTAGAGATAAATATACAAAATTCAATTTTTACTTTTGAGGACAAATAATTTTTGACACCAAGTACCTTATGGCATATCATGTTGAGCAGTCAAAAAAAATTATGAGTCTGACTCGGCTTTAACGTGTTAAGTTTATACATGTCGTTTTTCTTAACACTAGTATTTGCATTCATGCAATGCACGGAATGGATTTGTTGTAATATATTAATAATATATGAATCAATATATAATTATTTAAATTAGAACATCAAATATTATATAGTGCAATTGAAGGTATGGTTTGGACTCTTTGTGTTTTTATGTTATCATTGCTTGAATTTGTGCAAATATTTGCTCAAATTAATAGCTAATGTGTAGATGTACGCATGCAATGTTGTTGCTTTGGAGATGTTATTTATCGTTGTTCAGTATTTTTATAAATTAGGCAAATGTGCTCGTTCTTTTAGCAACTCAGTTATAAGAATGAATTGATATCCTAATTCATTTAATTTGTATGAAAAATATATTTTTGTCTAGATATATAGCAATTTTACCATTAAAATGAAAACATAATATCACCGATTGTATTTACACATTGTTGAAACATCTTTGTAGACAACGTTGGTAATAGCAACACAAACTTGTCCATCTTCGTCTAGAGCTAACACCTTCAGTCCATCAGGATTGGTGACTCGGGTGAAAATATATAATGGTAGAATATCAGTCAATTAGTGAATATTTTATATTTCAGTCAATTAGTAATATCAGATTTATTTTAGCTAATTATTATTTTTTTTATTTTCAGTCAATTAGACTATTAGATGCAGTGATATTTTTACCAAATTTTCGTTCCATTTTCAATGGATGATGTATAATATTTTATTGAAATATTTCCGTTATATTTTAATTACCATTATATTGTTTAAAATTTAAAATATGCATTTCTTCTTGATGATGTAGAATATTATTGAAATATTTCCGTCTAATTTTAATTTTTGTTCATTTTATAATTAAAATGCAATGATCTTGACAATTTCTTTTTTCATTCAAGTCAATTAGTCCAATTACTCAATTAGAAATATTACTGTTACCAATTAAGCTTTATTAATTTTTGACTATTTATTAATATTCATATTAATTTGGGCGGGAATGTTGAAAAGGAGGATTTTAGTTTTATTAATAGTATAGATATATTAATTTCATTTTGAAATCATTGGTTCACATATTTGAATTATTAATTTTTTTCATTAATTATTCGCATGGTAAACATAAATAATATTGCAATAATTAATTTATGATATTTATCAAATTGTAGCTTTTTTAAAAATATAAAATTTTCAACATGTTTTTGGGTTGAAAAATTTTTAAATTATTTTTATTTTTAAAATATTTTTCAGCAACCCAAACACTTCATTAATCTCCCATCAAAAACTAATAAAGAAAATAATTTTATTAAGGAAATTAAAACTAATTAAATTAACTCTACCTATTAATTGTCTTAATAATAATTATGATAATTTTTAGTCAATCCAATATTCAATAGTACAAAAAGTATTAATTTGAATTTTTATAAATAAGATATAATATTATTAAACCAAAATAATTAAAAATATGTGTCTATAGTACAAAATATTTTATAATAGTAATTTTTATTGCCTAATATAATTTGTCAATTATTAAACATTATTTTTATGGAAGATTTTACTTTTATTAATAGTATAGATATAGAGTGGTGTAAATAATAATTAACAAATTATTATTTCCATATAAAATTACACCGAAATTATAGTATAGATATAGATTGATGTAAAAGATTATTTCTTTATAATATCACTGGCTTGAATTACACATTATTGAAAATCTCTTTGTAGATGACATTGGTAGTAGTAACATAAATTTGTCCATCCTCGTGAAGAATTAAAACATTCAGGCCATCAGGATGGGTGACTCGGGAAAAATTGATCGTGATTAAAGACTTGGTTTTTTAAGTAATAACTCAATGTGACTTAGTGTTTGGCCCTGACTTTTGTTGACAGTCATGTTATATAAGAGCATCAACGGCAATTGTTTATGCAAGAATTTGAAGGGCAATCTTGTATCAAAAGGGGTAAGAGACATTTTAATGGAAGATTTTACTTTTATTAATAGTATAGATATAGATTGGTGTAAATTATTATTTACTTTTATTAAATCAATAGTATAGATTGATTAATTTCATTTTGAAATCATTGCTTCACATATTTGAATTATTTATTTTTTCTTTAATTATTATAAACAGAAATGATATTGTACAAATTAATTAATGATATTTATCAATTTGTAATTTTTTAAAAAATATAAGATTTACGCATGTTATTAGGGGTTAAATTTCTTTTAAAATTATTTATTATATATTAGTAAGTATTTTTATTTTTAAAATATTTTCTGGCAACACAAACACTCCCTTAGTTTCCCATCAAAAACTGATAAAGAAAAGTCATTTCACTAATAAAATTAAAGTAAATCTAATCATGCTATATTTATTTGTAATTGTATATTAATTTCATTTTGAAATCATTGGTTCACATATTTGAATTATTTATTTTTTTCTTTAATTATTATAAACAGAAATGATTTTGTACTAATTTATGACATTTATCCAATTGTATTTTTAAAAATATAGTGTTTTACTCGTTCGTTGCACGAAAAATTTTTGTTATTAAGAATTTAAAATAAAAAAATAGACAAAAATGAAAAGATGTTAAACTGTACAATATAATAATATAGTTGGACTTTTATATATTTGGTCAAGTATCTATTTCATAACATACAAAATTTAAATTTTGTATGGTTAATATAATCTATAATCATTACATATTTAGATAAATTTATAAAAAAATTCACACAATTAAGTTTATTTATTCCAAATTATATTTCATATATATTATAATCCTAAAATGTGAATAATAACTAACAAAATATATATACTTAGAAATCAATAAAAAAATTTAAATTTTAAATTTTGATGAGTAAACTTAAACTCTAATCAGAGGCATTTCCTTATATGATTGTATAATACATTGTATATACACATAATATTTATTAATATATATATATATATATATATATACATATATATACATATATATATATATATATATATATACATATATATATATATAGGAAAATTATATAATATAATTTCATTAATTATAATTTATATTGATAGATTTTATTGAGTGGTTAGCATTATTACGATCGTTAGAATAATTCTATGTTATTTTCCTATCATTTAGCTATTCTTTGTGTATATAAAGCCTGTAACCTCATTCCCTAAAATACACTGAACTAAACACTATTATGTGCACTAATCGATTTATAATTAAAAGTTACATTTAGAAATTAATAAAAAAAGTAACATTTATATTTTGTATTATTATTAGTATAGTGCATAAGTTTATGTATTTATTTATCTAAAAAAAGTGTATGTATGTATATTTTTAAAAAATTATAAATATTCACGTTTTTAATAATTTTATAATTTCATTTTCTTAATTATATTTCATATTTTATTAATTATAATTTAATGAAATTTCCACAAATATTTTCACGGAAGAAATCTTATATTCATTATTGAAAAGGGGATATAATTTAAAAAAAGAAATTATTAATTAGATTACCTAATAAATTTGTCCTACTAATTGATTCTATGGTTTTATAATTCATATATTGGAAGAATTTTTAAAGCTAAATACCTATTAATTGCCTTAATAATAATTAAGATTATTTTTTGTCAATCAATATTCAATAGTACTAACAGGGCGTTTGGTTGGAGAGGGAGAATTACGTGGGAAAGGATTTGCAATTCCATGGGAGATGATTTACTGTGAATAAAGTGGGAATTTAAATTCCAATGTTTGGTTGATAGGAATAGAATTACTGGGAATTTCAATTCCAATGTTTGGTATACATGGGAATTGAAAGGGAATAAGTAGTATAAAGTCTAAAATGTCCATTGTTGTTGTTAAACATTAATTTTAAGTTAAAAAATTGAGGGTAATTTTGACTCATCACTATCTTTTATCTTCCTAAAATCCCAGGAATTAAAATACCAGGGGGAGACATGGGATTTTAATTCAATGAAAATGGGGGAATTGCAATTCCATGGAATTGCAATTCCTTTCAACCAAACAAGGAAATTTTGTGGCCTTTGGAATTAGGTGGGAATTAAGTGGGAAGGGAATTTAAAATCCCTTCAACCAAACGCCCTGTAAAAGTATTACTTTTGTTTTTTTTTTTTATAAATAAGATATAATATTATTAAACCAAAATAATTAAACATAATGTGTCCATAGTACAAAAGATTTTATAATGATAATTTTTATTACCTAATAGAATTTGTCAATTATTAAACATTATTTATGGTAATTATACTAAATTTACAACATCAAATAATATCTCAAAATCAAAATAGTACTTAAAACTGCAATTACTATACAACAATATTTTCCTCAAAATAACAAATAATTAAAATTTATTCCTTCTCAACTTGAATTCATCCCGAATTCCTATCCATGTTCACCTGTATAAATAATTTTACACAAAAACATAATGTAGACAAAAATTAGCATAAGCTAAGTAAGTTTCACTTCACCCCGTAAAATAATGGCTTGAATTTTTCATATTTTCAAAACTCATATAATTTCATACTTTTCCAAAATACATGTGGAGTTATACATTTCCTTATATGGAGAATAAATTGTTATTTATGGAGAAGTAACCAAATTTTTTAAAATTCACTTTGAAACTGGACTAAAACCTATGTGCTCACCCTACAGGATTCCAAGCCATTGGGTAATATATGATCCAAGTAGTCAGGTTTTCCTACCTACTACCACTCAAACAATTTGGACACTGAATCATAACTTATGTGATACACTCTCATGCGATTCCCAGCCCAATGAGTAGTAAATAGTCCAAGTAAACAGTACTCACTCTTACTTGGACACCACACAATAAATTATTTTATCAAAATTTCATTATTTCTCCACAAATAAATACTTTGTCCCCAAAAGTACAATTTTCTCCAGAATATATAATTTTCTCCAAATACATTTTTCAAAAAATAATATAAAATACAATTTTCTCCACATGATTTGTCCAAAATATAATTATAGTCCATAATCCAGTATTAATACAATTTCACAATACTACTATGTATACAACACCAAAAATTTCAAGGCAAGTATTTACATAACGCACGAGTTTGACAAATCGAAACTCATTCTCGACAGTGTAAGAACTTTCCAAACATTTAGCGAGAGCAACTCACGAAATGCAATTGGTATTAACCTCTGGATAAACACATAACAGGCATGATTTTTCATACCAAATAACTTCAACTTTTTCATATCTACACATCGACTCATATTAGATGCATAACAATCAGGAAACCCACGTCTGCGGGGCAACCCACGTCTGCCCAATCCACTATAGATGTTCACCAAAAGGAGTATTACAAGAGGTAAATGAAGACGGCCTCCAACCTTTACCACTACCATGTGTGAACTCTAATACGGCAAATCCCAAAAGATACTTCGCTTCTTCTAACCACAAGTTTTTGAAATGAATCCATTAACTTCAGCTGCATCCAATTCAGTGACCTTCTTAAGGCCTAAAGTTTCAATCTCTGGAAGGATATCATATCCTGACCGAACAAGCTGTGCCTTAGTTGTAACCACTCTGTTCTTAAAGAATGTTGTCTTATTCCTGCAAAATGGATGATTGGGTGGCAAAAATTTACGATGATTGTCAAACCACGATTGCTTACCACTATGTTTTAAGGTGAAGGCATCTGACTTATCCATGCAATATGGACAAACTAACCTCCTAGTAGTGTTCCACCTGGATAACATCGAATAGCCAGGAAAATCACTAACTCTCCACATAAGGGTAGCTCGCATATGAAAATTCTGCTTCTTTGAAATATCATATATTTGAACACCGACTGCCCATAATTGGTTTGAATCCGCAATAAGCGGTTGTAAAAAAACATATATCTTCTCTTTTAGATTGTTTGTACCTGGAACCAATACGGTTAAGAACATATACTCCTCCTTCATACACATCCAAGGAGGCAAGTTGTACGTTGTTAGTATCATAGGCCATGAGGAATATTGTTGTCCTAATTGTCCAAATGGTTGAAAACCATTGGTGCAGAGACCTAACCTGATATTTTAAATTTCATATGCAAAGTCAGGATAAATGTCGTTAAAATGCTTCCAAGCAAGCGAGTCTGAGGGATGACACATGATTCCATCTTCAACTGAATTTGCTTGCCACTTCGTATCAATTGCTACATTAGATGCATACAACCTCTGCAGTCGAGGAACTAAGGGAAAGTAATACATTTTTTTGTATGGTACATTAGTTTTCAGTCTCATCTAACACACAACATGCCTCTTGTAAAGAAAGAGACATCATGCTAGAAAAAAGAAAAACTTGTATTGTTATGTTTCTAAATCACTGTAACCAGTAGCAAGTTGTACTGGTTTTAGTACAAGAAATTGTCCTAGTCAAGAAGAAGGTTTATTCTTTTATTGTGAGAGAAATATGGCTAGGTGTTGGGAATAAGTCAATGAGAAGAAACAACAGTAATGGGTAATGTAAAACACAGTTCCATACAAAATATGTGAAGCAGACTCGTAGATGGATGCAAATAAAATCTAAAGCACTTGGCTAAGCAGACTCGTAGATGAAACAAATAAGAATGCACAGTTCCATACGAAACAAATTAACACAATGGTGTAAAAGAAAAAATTAAGGACAAACATAATTTATGCGATGAAAACAACATCATATGTAAGTAAGCGTCAACGGCTCGTAGCTAATGTAAAACACAGCATATTTACAAACAGAAAACCGACAATAAAGTATAAATGTACCGGAGTAGGCGGCAGGGAAAGCGACTACCTCCGGAGAAGTGCAGCGGCTGGTGAGTGGCAGGGGAAGCGACGCCGTCGGCGGAGAAGTGCAATGGCTCGTGGGCGGCAGGGGAAGCGACGCCGTCGGCGGAGAAGTACAGCGGCTCGTCGACAGCAGGGGAAGCGACGCCGTCGGGGGTGGGCAATTAGAGGAATATCGAGGCAACGAGCAGTGGGCATGAGAGACGCGTTAGGGGAGACAATAGCTGATTCCAAAACCCTTAGAGCTAGTAACTTGATTAGTCAAATCCAGAGACGGTATTAACATTCGTCTCTATCTAGCGACAGATTAAAACTTTTGTCTCTAGATTATATAAAAAAATCGGTTTAGGGTTTAACATCCGTCTCGATCTAGCGACGGATTAAAACTTCCGTTGCTAGATTCTATAAAAAAAATAGGTTTGGTATTTAACATTCTCCCGCTCGTAGCCTTTGCGACGGATTAGTATATCCGTGGCTATTAAAATTAATAAATAAACCCACGAAAAGACTGTCGCTAATCTCACTCTAGTTTTTGCACAAAAAATTCTCGCTAATATTAGCTATGCATTTGACGACATCAATGTTCCGTCGCAATACCCGTCGCTAGTCTGGCGCTAATCTGTCGCTAGAAGTCTATTTAACAAAAAAGATTAAATCTGTCACTACGTTGTTGCTATTCCGTCGCTATTTTAGCAATGAAATTCGTCCGTCGCTAAAGCCATCGCTATATTCGCCTTTTTTTGTAGTAGTTTAATTACCATTATAATTTTATGGGAGAAGTGTCAAATAGGCCCATGTACTATTGGCAAGTGCTCAATTCCCACCATGAACTAAATTAAAGGCTAATTAACCACACTTACCTACTAAAATGTTCAATTAGCATTTTTAGCAGGTAATTGACTTTTTTTAGAGGTTACCAATTCAATTGTTAAAAAAATAATTTCAAAATAATTAAAAAAATAAAAGAATACAGCGATTCGGTCTTAACGCCACTCGAAGGAACTATTGTTCTTTAAGAGGCATTATAACAAACATCTTGCGTACATCCCTTTCCGGACCTTATCCACTCGTATCTGAGGGCGGGAAATGCATGTGGTAAGGCTAGAGTACATCACAATCTCTTGCCAATGCACTCATCCTAGATCTAATGGGCGAGTTGCGCACCTCACACACTAGTCCACACAAAACTCACTTCCAACAAGACAAGTAAGCCAACAACAATCAAGAACCACAAATGACATTACGAATCCATCAAACGCAATATAAACAACAATCCTTGCCCCTAGGACTTTAGCCAAACATGATAATGAGCAATATCTAGCAAATATGAAATGGATGAACAAGATTTAAACAATGAAGATCAAAGGTTTGATTTCACCCAAGATGAAGCTAGATCCCTTCCAATGTTTGTAGAAGACGAAAACCCAATCCACAAGCTTTCCAAATCTTCAAGCTTCCTTGCAAAACATCTAGATTTGAGGCTAAAACCCTAGAAAAGAAAATGTAATCGAGCCTAAACCTAAAGCTACCTCTAAGAACTTCTCTCTAGAATTGTTGAATGATTAATTGAACTCCTCACAAATGCTGAATTTTTGCCCTCTTATTCGCACTCCTATTCACGCACGGCCTCACGCAAATGGATAAGCAAGTCTCAAATGATTTTCTTATATCTATACTATATTATACTCAACGCGTAGTGGTGGGTTACTGTAACACCCCCAATTTCCAGCATAATTTAAAATCATTAAAGATTACGAAATAAGGATAAAGCTATCATTAATACCCAAAACAGAACGGAAGCTAAACATAAGTGTTGGGGTGCTATGCAACATCTAAGCTTGAAAACGTAGATGCACAGGATAAAACTAACTAAACAAAGCATAAACCATAATGATTATCCAAATTCAAGCATGGCTCACAGGCCGTCTAACTAAGCTAGGAACCGCAGCTCCTTCTAGCGCGCTCTCGGCCAACTAATCAGTACCTGAAAAAATATGCGGTATCACAACCGTTAGAATAATTCTAAGCAACCCACTCCCACCTGTTGAGTACCATAAGCATATAAATATAGGAAAACCATTTTGAGACATGGGAATACATAAATATAGTCCTGAACAACTCTAGTTTTAAAACTAGGAATAAGACTCAAGACACATCAACAGACTTGACACGACAATGCACATAAAGACACAAGCATGCAAGCTATGACCACAAGACAAGACGTCAATAGGACTCAACAATAACAAACAACAACAAACACGTCCATGTTCCAACCTTTTACCAAGTCCCAACCTTTACGCCCCGCCAACCTTATATCAGTTCCAACATGTACCTCCAGACCACCCTGTACTCCTGTAACACCCTGTGTTACGACACTTAAACCCGAATTAATTATTTAATTAACTCCGTTAAAGAATTGTGAAAAAGAATTTAATTTGGTCAGGATCCCTTAATTAATTAATACGGTCCATGATGGACTGTGGACCCTTGTCTAAAATAAATCCCGTTAGCCTTTTAGATAAAATAAGGAGGACCCTCTTGTCTTTTCAGATTCGTATTAGGAATCCTAAACCTCTTACCTATTCAGATTCTAACTGGAATCCTAAATATATTTAAAGGGGATTAGAAGGCATTTAGAACCCCTTCCACCCATCCCTATTCCCTCACTCGAGAATCCCTCCCCAAAAGATAATCAAAGAATTCCCCATTACTAAGCCTAGGGAAGATCGACTAGGGAAAGGACCTTGAGGAAAGATCCTAGGAAGTTGTGAGAAGTTTAATTAAAAGGTAACACATGTCTTACAAAACCTATTTTCCTTGCTATATCTTATTTATTGGCTCCTTTGATAATCATATGTATGATCTTATGATTGTGTCTTGATAGAGCTTATCTTAGGGTATATGCTGTGATTGATTCCTAATCTTGGTGATCCTGATATTCGTGTGTGGTTATATGCATGATCTTTTGTTTAGGCATGTCTAGAGCTTGTTATTAAGGTTTTATGTGATAGTGTCTTGTTGTTCTTGAGGGTCTTGATGTTCTTGATTTACTATGTGTTATGGTCTTGAATCTTGGCATGTCTAGGGTTTGCATCTAGAGTGTAATTGTGTTGTTTCTTGGCTTAAATTCTTGTGGTTCAAGTCTATATTGTTGTTAATATCTGTTGGGATGTGTTTGGACTTGATTTTGGGTAAAAGTGATGAATTCCCGGGTTAGGAAAGTGCCAAGGAATGTGTGTACCAGCGGGTAGCCGGTGGGGTGACGAACCCCCACCTGACCACCCGCCGGTACGGTCACCTGTACTAGCGGGTGACCGGCAGGTGGAGGTGTACCCGCTGGTACAAGGCCGTCTGCCGTTGAGCAGACGTCGGGTGGTTGTCCACCCACCGTACCGCCCGTTGGTACGGCGGGACGTTGTGTGTTGTTTTCCCCCGATGTTGTTTCCTCGTTCCCCGTTGTGCCCCGTTTGATGTTTGGGAGTCTTGTTTGATGTTTTGGGTACCGTGTTAGAAGTTGTGAGTCTTGATTATTGCATGTGGTTTAAGTTGGTATTCCGTTGTCCTAGGATGAGATTTGTATGTTCCCTTTAGAACCTTGTGCCTTTCCCTTGTGTTGGCATTGTGAATATTGAGTATTGGTATTGAGTATTGATCTAAGCTGATTGTTGTTGTTGAATGATGATTGTTATGTTGCTGTCCATGATGAGAAAAGAGATGTGATTGGTAGAAAAGATATGTTGGCAGTTTGGCACTATGAGTGCTCGGTTATTGTGCTATAGGCACAGACCATTTGATTATTGTGCTATATATAGGCACAGATCATGTTATGTATTGGCGCCGCGGTGCTATCAGATTGATGGTCTTGTTGGCGGTATGTCGATGGGGAGCATGAGTGCTCCGGAGGGATAAGGAAGACGATATAAGGGTGGCCTGGAGGTATAGGTTGGAATTGAAATAATGTTGGAGAGGCGTACAAGTTGGAACTTGGTATAAGGTTGGATCGTGGACGTGTGTGTTATTGCTCTTGCTTGTTACTGTTGAGTCTTGCTATTGTCTTACTTTACGGTTTTAGGTTGCATGCTAGTATCTTTATGTTATCTTCTGGTGATGAGTCTATTAATGTGTCTTAGTCTTGAGCATGGTTTTAAAGCTAGAGTTGTTTAGGACTATATATGTATTCCTCGATCTCAAAATGGTTTTCTTATATCTACCTATATTGTACTCAACGCGTGGGAGTGGGTTACTCAGCATTATTCGCTGACGGTTGTTACATCATATGTTTTTCAGGTACTGACCAGTAGCTTCGGAGTGCGCTAGATGGACTCGCAGAGTTAGCATTAGTTAGTTCTAGTCATAGTTGCTAAGGCCTGTGTGCCTCAAATTGTATTTGAATATTAATTATGGATTATGCTTAGATTAGTTAGTTGTAGCCTGTGCATCTAGGTTCTCCAGCATAGATGTGGCATAGCACCCCGATACTTATGATGTTAGTTTCCGCTCTGCTGGGTATTAATGACAGATTCTCCTTTATTTCATAAGCTTTAAATGTTTTAAAAATTAGGGGTGTTACAACTCCACACCCTTATCCCTCCGGAGCACCGGATGCTCCCCTCCAATATGACCTCCAACATTCCACCGATCGCTCAGCACTCGCAGTGCCATTACATTACATGATCTGTGCCTATAACACAATAATCAAGTGATCTGTGCCTATAGCACAATGATCAAGCACATGTAGTGCCATTACATAACATGATATGTGCCTATAGCACAATAATCAAGTGATATGTGCCTATAGCACAACGATCAAGCACACACAGTGCACATAACACAAGCACTCGCAGTGCGTCATACCTCTAACATATCTTTTCCACCAATCTCGCATCTTTTCGTCGCCATGGACAATAACACGACAATCAAGACTCAACAACAATCACATCAAGACTCAACACGACAATACAGGTTTAGACCACATGCTTAGACACGAACCACAAATCACGTTACGGCATTTAAGACATCATGCTAGACTCGCGCACGTCAAACGAGACACAACGGGGCACGGGGAAGCGATCAACGGCGGAAAACAACACACTGCACCGCCCATACTAGCGGGCGGTACGGCGGGAGGACAAACTCTCGCCGGACTGCCCACCGGCGGGCTGGCTATGTTCCAGCGGGACTTCCAGCGAGTGCTCAACCTCCCGCGGGCCACCCGTTGGAACAAGGGCCCCTTCCCGACGGGTGGTCGAGTGGGGGTTCGTCCTCCCACCAACTACCCGCTAGAGCATGCTTCTTGGCTAAACTTCCCATCCCGGGAATTCATCAATTATGCCCAAATTCAAGTCCAAACACTTCCCAATCCTCAACAACAACAATAGGGGCTTGAACATCAAGAATAAGCCAAGAAACAATACAATTAAATTCTAAACACAAGCTCTGATCATGCCAAGCCTCAAGAATAAGCACATAGTTGTTCAAGAACATCAAGAACCACAAGAACATCAAGACACCATCTTGTAAACCCTAAAGCTAAGCTCTGATCTAAACATGCTTAAACACAAGATCATGCAAACAACCACACAAGATCATCAAGAACAACAAGAATAACAATAATCCACATCATAAATCCTAAAGACAAGCTCTATCAAGGCTTAGTCATGAAATCACACATACAATCATTCAAAGGAGCCAATCAATAAAAGATAGCAAGGAAAATAGGTTTTGTAAGACATGGGTTACCGTTTTAGCTTAATTAAACTTCTCACAAGTTCTTAAGATCTTTCCTCAATCGATCCTCCCTAAGCCCGGTGATGGGGAATCCTTTGACAATGTTTTGGGGAGGGATTTTCGAGTGAGGGAATAGGGATGGGTGAAATGGATTCAAAATGCTTTCTAATCCCCTTTAAATAGATTTAGGATTCCCAGTTCGAATCTGAATAGGTAAGGGTATAGGCTCTCTAATACGAATCTGAAAAGGTAAAAGGTTTAGGATTCCTAATACGAATCTGAAAAGGTAAGAGGACCCTCCTTACTTTATCCAAAATGGCTAACGGGCTTTATTTTAGACAAAGGTCGACGGTCCACCATGGACCATATCAATAAATTAATGGATTTAGATATATGTATATATTTTTAGCAAACTATTTAATTATAAGTAAATAGTTCTATTTGGATAATATTTATATTTAATATAAATATTTTAGGAAAAAAATAAGAGGTGTTACAGTTACTTAGCATTATTCGCTAACGGGTGCTACTCCTTATGTTTTACAGGTACAGAGTAGACCATTGTGACTGCGCTAGAAGAAGACGTAGTTTAGCGTAGCTCTCCTTTCCCTCTTAGTCTAGTTATTGTGGCCTGTGTGTCTTTAACTCTAGAATTGTTGACTTTATGTTGGATTTTGGTATTTAGTGCTTGATTTCTAGCATGTGCATCTATAGATTAGATATATGTGGTATCACATTTCCCGATTGACTGTTAGCTTCCGCGACTTTTAATGCTTAATGTTTAGTTTAATCTCTATATCTAAGCTTTAATTTCCTTTGTTTAGTACGTAAAATCGGGAGTGTTACATCTGCATTTGTGTTCTCAATAATTTGGGGTTGTGGTTTTCAACTCTGACAAGCATGTCTTGGCCTTGGAGAAAAGGGATTTGGATGAGGCTTAACCCTCCTTTTACATAGCTTTGATTTTCCTTTTAACCCACATGGGACACACATATAATGACTACAATAAGTATGAAGCAGACCCACGATATGTGTACATTACGAGAAGAGCCACGAGCACCTAAATCTTCTCTTTGCTCCCAGTTCATAATTAGCCTACTAGAAAACAGATCGAGATACTTTCCTGAGACATTGTCTTCATGAAATCTCAAGATAGTGGGGGACTGGATGATGGATAATGGGTCGTTATATCGTGGACCGCGGTCAAAACGACGTTGTTTCTTTAAGTAAAGAAACGGCGCGCCGTTAGTTTTAACGGAGAGTGCATTTTTTGTATGTTAATTACCAACTGACACTACAGTATATCTAAACCGACACTGCCTCACTTATTATTTTTATATTATCAAATGAAACTGCAGTTATATCAAAACGATACTGTAGATGTGGTGAAATGAAACTGCAGTGTATGTAAAATGAAACTGAATAACATTTCACATATTTGAGTGTATATTGTACAATGAAGCTGTAATTAAATTAAAATGATCATGTAGTTCTGTTTTAATAAAACTATAGTGTATATAAAATAAAATTAAATAACATTTTCACATATTTGAGTCTATAAATATTGAATGAAACTGTAGTTATATCGAAATGAAACTGTAGTTGTGTTGAACTGAAACTGCAGTGTATACAAAATGAAACTGAATAACATAGTTACTTTTTGCGGAAAGGTAGGGAACGGTGGAAATGGATGTCGGTTCGTTTCATTAAACAAAACGACGTCATTTTGATGCGCGATGCATAATCGATTATGCACAGCGGTGCACGATATAATTTGCCATTTGCCATGGATAATATACTAGGAGCGTTATGCTGTGCAACCGTGTGCACCATTTCAAAAACGACGTCGTTTTGACATCCGACTTTAAAAAAAAAAATTAAAAAAATCAGAATTACATAACTAAACATCCATAACTTCATAAATATACATCCAGAATTGCATAACTACACATCCATAACTTCATAACTATAAATCCAGAATTGGATAACTACACATCCATAACTATACATTCAGAATTGCATAACTACACATCCATAACTTCATAACTATAAATCCACAATTGCATAACTACACATCCATAACTTTATAACTATACATTTAAAATTGCATGCATAACTACACATCCATAACTTCATAACTATACATTCAGAATTGCATAACTACACATCCATAACTTCATAACTATAAATCCAGAATTGCATAACTACACATCCATAACTTCATAACTATACATTTAGAATTGCATAACTACACTTCCATAACTTCATAACTATAAATCCAGAATTGCATAACTACACATCCATAACTTCATAACTATACATTCAGAATTGCATAACTACACATCCATAGCTTCATAACTATAAATCCAGAATTGCATAACTACACATCCATAACTTTATAACTATACATTCAGAATTGCATGCATAACTACACATCCATAACATCATAACTATACATTCAGAATTGCATAACTACACATCCATAACTTCATAACTATACATTCAGAATGTGAAATTATAACTTCATAACTATACATTCAGAATTGCATGCAGAATTACACATCTGTAACTTCATAACTATAAATCCAGAATTGCATAACTACACATCCATAATTTCATAACTATAAATCCAGAATGTGAAATTATAAAATTATGCACATATATTTACGTAATTAACGGCAATCGAAAATAATTTTATTTTATTTAAACGAAGCCGTTTTTGCATCCGTGTGCACCTTGCATGGTGCACACAAATGCACAACATAATTATAGTTGGCCTGAGCCACATAGACCGACCCATGAAAGCAACTGGATCAAGGAAGCCCAAGAAAGATATAGATACGAAGCATCCCAAGAGTTTGTCGATTGAGCCTCTTATTCCCAATATAATTAGAATTGGGCTCATTATTTCTAGTATAATAAAACTATGTTTTATTATATAACTAGGACTCCCAATATGAGGCAGTTTAGAATTCTTATTCCTTGCAGGGCTCTAGGTCCAAAATATGTATAAATAAACCTCTCACATAGAGGAATGGGGAGAACTATGGGTATTCACAAGAAATATTCATTAATACAAAGTTCATATATTCACTCCATATATTTTTTCTTATATTTCTCCTATATTATCGTTATCCTCTCCTATATTCTCGTTATTCTAACGATAATGTTGGTCTGCCGTTAACTGCCGAAAAGTCAAAAAACCAACATCCTCTTCTACCACTAGAATTGCCTCTTCAATTCACCTAAGATTTGCAAGCTTTACTCTAGGGCTACATCTTCTAATTATTGATATGGTCGACAAAAATCTTTGAACAAATATGGATCATCACAAATGGTGCGATCTATCTTTTATAGAGAATCAACCATTAATCAATAACCAAACATGGATGTTAAGTATATGGATGCTAAGTAATCTATATAATTATTATAATGCCTTCATTTATTTTAAAATTACAAGTAATACAGTATCTAATATGAGAATTTGCAATTAAAGGAATTGGTCATCATGCACTTAACATGTATGTTCCTAGGCCAGATCTAAAACCAAAATAGAATTACATTAAAGTAAGACATTTTTCATTCATTATATTCTTCCTCATTAATTCCTCATTTGCATGGCATCGTCCTCTCTGACAATTGTAACCTGCAACACCATATTATTCTCCATTTGAAGTGGCAGGAACTCACAAATACACCTATCTTCTTTTCCAACAAGGTTCAAATTGCACCGGTTTCTCCACCCTCCAGACAGCCATGTTCGACCATCACCCCAGACAATTACATTTGCTATCCACTCCCTGCCTATCATGTCACGTAGAGTGACGGTTGGAGGTAATTCAAGATTGAAGTCCTTAATGATTTCTCTTGGTATATACTGCAAATCCGATTCAATCCATTAAAACTCATGTACATACGTAAGTAATTGAGAAACAAGCTAAGCTAGACACACATAATGAACAATATATATATATATATATATATATATATATATATATATATATATATATATATATATATAATATCATCTTTCAATTCATTCCTCCCGCATCAAGAATATAATAGATTTGATATCTAGAATAATTACCAGACTGGCAACCCTTGTTCGTCTAATTTTGGTCACAAAATAAGGATTCTCAGGTTGAATGTAACGTCCCGATAGAAAAAGATCTGCTCCGAAATAATCAGGAATATTGCTTTTTTCACACTAGCATCTCTCTTGGATCCACCTAATTAAAATTAAAAAATTAATAATAATAATAATAATAATAATAATAATAATAATAATAATAATAATAATAATAATAATAATAATAATAATAATAATAATAATAATAATAATAATAACTCACTCATAGAATAGACAATGAGAATTATTAAAACTAACTCGTTTGTGCCATTTCCAGTAATGGATCAGATCAAAACTTCAACGCTTCAACCTCAACCTATCAAGAAAGAAAACATTATGAATGGAAGTACCAAAAGTTACCTAAACACTACATAAATATCGAATTGTTCAACATAATCTGAATCATGTTATCAAATTCAAGTAATCAGTACCCAAACAATACATTTTATATTGAATTGCTAGCTGTAATCCTACTTATCTCATCAAATTCAAGTAATCTTCCTAATCCGTTTTTATCATGACCCGATCCGTCTCACGGAAATGGATTTGTGAGTCGATCTCACACAAGATTTATCCTCATTCGAAATATAATTTAATATAATTCCTAAAATTCAAGTTCATCATAATTTCCAATACATAATTATTGCATAAAAATACAAAAATTACCACCAATTATGAACAAATAATTCAAAACAATTTAAAAATATTTAAAACAATTCAAAAATTAAAATAATACCAAATTTTTTTAAAATAAAATAAAAATAAAAACTCACAATGAAGAAGGAAGGTTGTGGTGGCGGCGGCGTTGGTAGAGTGGCGACAGTGGTGGACGGCGACGGTGGTAGTAAGGAGGAGTTGAAGTAGAATTAAAGAAGGTGATGGTGGTAGTAAGGAGGAGTGGTGGACGGTGACGGTGGCCGTGAGGAGGAGAAGAAGAAGACAGAAGTGGTGGTGAGGAGGAGAAGAAGAGAGAAGAACAAGAAGAAGAAAATGAAATGTGACAATCTTCTAGATAAAAAATGGATATATACAACCGCGGGCGGAAGTAGGTGGGTGCGTCTAACCCACGCAACCATATCACCTATTAGAGCATCCGCATCAGTTGGGGAGATTTGGGGAGAATGTAAGAGTGATTAGGAAATAGAATGTGGGAAGGGGAGGAAAAAAAAACCCAAAAATGATTTTTAAAAAAAAAATAATAATAATAAACTAATGGCGTTGGACGCGCCCCACGTGGCAGTAGCTGTGCGCGAAACGCACACAGCAAGTGTTGTCTTAACATTTAATTCTCTTCATTGGCGTGGTAGTTGCTGTGCGCGAAACGCACACAACAAGTGCTGTCTTCACATTTATTTCTCTTCCTTAAGGAAGAGAAATAACTCACCATTTGCCGAAAAAAAAAAACACTCTCTCTCTTCACCTCACTCCTCCAACATGGCATTTCACATCAAAAGTTGTAAAATAACTCCTCATTCTTCTCTTAAAGACTTTGCCTTGGCAAATGAGCCAAGCTTGGTCCCAGTTACTTTTAAATTTACACAATCACAAAATTATTTAATGGTTTTAAAGAATATATACAAATTTTCAATTACTCTTCAAGAATATATGCATTTGATTGGCAATATAAACTTTCTCATATATGTATGAGTTGTACTTTAAAAAATAAGTAATACACATTAATTAGATGACCATAAAAATTTTTCGTATATAGTATATTGCAATTATATATTATTATTATTATTATTATTATTATTATTGTTATTATTATTATTATATTATTACTTTTACTATTATTACTATATTATTATTATTATTATTATTATTATTATTATTATTATTATTTTATATACAAGACACATTTAGAATATTTCTATATAGATTTCTGCAACAACTATGCACAAATAATATATACTACAATCTTGATTAAATATTTGTAGATTTATTTACATAAAATCAACACAAAAGAACGCACATAAACAAAATCTAAAAAAAATAAAGAGAGAAAAACTTAAATTTCGGTACACAAACCAATTTACATGAGTAAGTCTTGGTTCAATAAATCTAATAAAAAGTTAATACTTCTCTTTTGTGT
>NW_017617280.1:0-27814 GCF_001879475.1 Ipomoea nil | reverse complement strand
TTTCTCATATATGTATGAGTTGTACTTTAAAAAATATAGTAATACACATTAATTAGATGACCATAAAAATTTTCTCGTATATTGTATATTGCAATTATTATTATTATTATTATTATTATTATTATTATTTATTATTATTATATATTTTATATAGACACAGACACATTTAGAATATTTCTATATAGATTTCGGCAACAACTATGCACAAATAATAATAGTACAATCTTGATTAAATATTTGTAGATTTATTTACATAAATCAACACAAAAGAACGCACATAAACAAAATCTAGAAAAAAAAAAAAAAAAAAAAAGAAAAACATAAATTTCGGTATACAAACCAATTTACATGAGTAAGTCTTGGTGCAATAAATCTAATAAAAAGTTAATACTTCTCTTTTGTGTCATTTTCACGTTGCAAACCCTTTTAACGTTACTTTCTTTTGCGTAGTAGTTCTAGATTACGTAGTAAATTAATGACACAACATCAATTTTAGAAATCTGATGTTGTATGTCATTTAAGAAATAATGAAATGGCGTCAAATTTTTTTAAAAAAAACTGACATCTTTTATTTATTCAATTTTTTTTTAACAAAAAATTGTGAAACGATATAAGTTTTTTCACATTTCTCTTTTTAAAAGAAATAAATAAGAAATAGCGTCAATTTTTTTTTTTAAATCCACGTCATGTCTCTTTATTATTTTAAAAAAAAAAAGATACGATGTTGATTTTTTTTTAAAAAACAATATCGTATCTCTTTATTAATTTTTTTTAAAGTAGATACGCTGTTTGTTTTTAAGAGAAAGGGACATCGTATCTGTTATTTAAATTTAAAAAAATATAAATTTAAGGGTCAAACTTGTCTTTAGACCATCTCGATCCTTATAACTTATAAGTATTGGAATTTCCCTTATATGTAATGTTGACAAGTATTTGTTTCTTATTAAGAAAAATATAATAATACTTTGAAATCAAAATGTAAAAGTGCTACATTTTTCTCCAAAAGAATTACACTTTCCAATATAAGTAATAAACATTTTAATAAATGTTTATTACTTATTAGTATTACATTTTCATCATGACCCGACCCGTATCACGGACAAGGATTTGTGAATTGGTCCTCACATTACACAAGTTTTAATCCTAATTCAGAACATAATCGAATACATAATTATTGCATAAAATTACAAAAATTACCACCAATTATAAACAAATAATTCAAAACAATTTTAAAATATTTATAAAAATTCACAAAAATTTTAAAATAATTTGAAATAAGTTCAAAATATTAAAATAATACTTAAAAAAAAATTTAGAATTAAAACTCACAATGAAGAAGGAAGGTGGTGGTGGCGGCGGCGTTAGCAGAGTGACGACCGTGGTGTACGGCGACGATGGTGGTAAGGAGGAGGAGTAGAACAAGAACAAGAAGAATTAAAAAGAAGGTGGGGGTGGCAAAAGCGGTGGACGTGATCTGATATGATCTAAATTTGGCTGGCAGATCTGATATGAGTAGAAGAAAAAAAGAGGAACAAGTAGAAGAAATTAAAGTGAAAATTTGATCGGCAAATCTGATATGATCTAAATTAAATACGGATACGACTAGGGGCGGATACGGCAAATCTGATATGATCGGCAAATCTGATATTTAATATTTAGATTAAATTATGATTTAGAATGAATTATAGTATTTTATTGTAATTATTATATTGAATTTGTAGTTAAGTTCCGTTTAAAATTTGGTCAATTGTAAATCCACTCTGTTTCTTCACATATTATTTTAATAAATTGAAGTTTTAATTTTCAAAATTTTCAGTTTTTGTTTAAGGATATTATTAATTAGTACATATAAACTTTATTTTATTTACTATTACTATATTGAATATCGCCACAAAAAAAGTTATAATTAATTGAAGAGTTAATACCACAAATAGTCCTGTGACTATTGGGGTAGTACTCATTTTAGTCCTCAACTTTCAATTCGACCAAAAAATATTGATTGACTTTCATTTTTGACACAAATAGTACTCCGTTAAGATTTCTGTTAAATGAGAGTTAAATCTAAGGGTATATTATCGTCAAATCAAAATTTATAACTCCAAGAGAACAATTTATACCCTAATTACTTGACAATTTTGATTTGGGGGGGAAAGTGATTGAGAAAATATAAAACAAATATTACATTGTAAAAAATATGCGTTTTTGTAAATAAATTAAGAAACAGAATTAAAAAAAAAAACATTATTCAACAGGTTCGTATATTTGGAACAAAATGAAATTCTGTTCATCACTATTTTTTAAAATAAAAATAAAAATTTTCCCAAAATACTATATAAAAAAATTATTCAATAGGTTTGCTGCTTTTGAACAAAAAAGAAATTTTGTTCATCACTTTTTATTAAATTAAAAAAAATGTTCTCAAAATACTATAGAAAAAAAAAATTGTAAAGACAAACAAAACCCCGCATTCTTCACCTGACTTATCATTCAATTCAGTTCACTCCCCTGTAACGTTAGTGTAGCTTTGAGAGAACAAATTGTTCTCTCAAAATCTATAACTTCAAGAAATCAATTTATACCCTAATTACTTAAGGATTTTGATTTGACGATAACACCCTTAGATTTAACACTCATTTAACAGAAATCTTAACGGATTGCAGGACTATTTGTGGTAAAAAATGAAAGTCAATGTATGTATTTTGGTTGAATTGAAAGTTGAGGACTAAAAAAAGTAGTACCCCAATAGTCAAAGGAGTATTTGTTGTATTAACTCTTAATTGAATCATCTCTTATTATTTGTATAAGACATAAAATGGGATGAAAAAACATATTAACAACAATAATGATAATGATGATGTATGACATAACAAGGGATTAAAATTGAAAATTCAAGACTGAGAATAAATCATAACCGAAGATGATATAGACTATTATTATCCGGTAGGTAATAGAAGTGGATAAGGGAGAAGTATGTGGATCTGACCGAAAGAATGACAACATGAGATCACCTCACCTCCAGCGAAGATCCTAAGATGAGTTCGCGTGGGCATAGTGTGGTCCCTACTTATTTTCACACTCTATTATATATGTATGTATTACAATTGTCAAATGGTTTAGAGATAAATATACAAAATTCAATTTTTACTTTTGAGGACAAATAATTTTTGACATCAAGTACCTTATGGCATATCATGTTGGGCAGTCAAAAAAATTATGAGTCTGACTCGGCTTTAACGTGTTAAGTTTATACGTTTTTCTTAACATTTATATATCTGAGTCAGCTTAACGTGTTATGTTTATACGTGAGGACAAATAATTTTTGACATCAAGTACCTTATGGCATATCATATTGAGCAGTCAAAAAAATTATGAGTCTCACTCGGCTTTAACGTGTTAAGTTTATACAAGTAATTTTTCTTAACATTTATAAATCTGAGTAAGTTTAACGTGTTATGTTTATACGTGTCGCTTTTCACAACATCTTTGATTCTGACTCAACTTAACGAGTTAAGTTATACACGTGTCCTTTTCCATAACATTTATAAATTTGAGTCAGCTTAACATATTGTTGGTTTTAGGGTTTTTGGACCCAGTGAGGTCCAACACAACCGTGGTTGGTGGATTCACCTTTCAAACAAAGTAGGGATGATTTTCCCTTATTTTGGGTGATCTCTCTGTATTTTCTGTCCTCTTGGGGAAAAAAAGCTCTGCCTTACAATCTTACGGGCCGGGCCACCCCTTTTATAGTGGGTTGCCCCTCTATCTTTTTAAATACATTTAAAAGCCATAAAATAGCCCATTTACTCCTAGAGGCCATTGGGCGGCCGTTACCGAGCCTCCCAACAGCTTGTTTGACTGTGCTTTAAAAAGACCCTCTTAAATGCTAACGGCTATCTCAGCCGGGCTGACCTCCTGCTCGCGCCGACTGCAAACTCGCACTCCGAGACTCATGCCTTCCAATTCATGGATCCGGGGATGGGCCCTTATCTTCAATAGGCCCAAGCTCTCTCTTCGTCTTCTTTCTTCTTTGAGCCCCGGGCCCCTTGGGTCCATACCCCATCACATATTATGTTTATTTGTGCCATTTTTCATAACTGATTTTGTAATTAATTGGACAGCGAAAGACCCGGACCTTCTCATTGTTTACACACAAAATAAAATGTTTAATCTCATGTCAATGCCGAATGCTATGTAAAATAGATAATTTAGTGGGCCAATTAAGCTCGTAAAATGGTTGGATTTAAAAAAATATATGTAGTTTTATTACAACTAGTGTTTTCACGCGTGCTTTGCACAGAATAGTTTTGTAATAATATTTAAAGAGTATTTGGATCGATATACAATTATATAAATTATAACAACGAATATTATATAGTGTAATTGATGAATTGGGTTGGATTGATTATGTTTTCTAATGTTATACTTTTTTGAATTCGAGCAAATAATCGTCCAATTACCTGTGCGATGCACAAATAATTTTTTTATTACTATTACGATACGACGACGAGATTTGCAACGGCTTAGCTACGGATTTTTCCTTCCATCGTTAATATAGTGACGAAAATTACCATCGCTATTCTTTTATTATTATTTGAATTGAATGTGATTTAGCTACAGCTTAGTGACAGATATCCGTCGCTAAATTTAACTACGAATTTGTCCGTCGCTATTTCGTTGCCTTACTACCATATTTGTTCGTCGCTAAATTCTAAAAATTAATAAAACAATTATACCCGCTAATTAATATCAGAAACCAGCATTAAGCATATAATATAGTACTTGAATTATATAATTATAAAATATATTATATTAAAGCATTCAAAATGAATAACAATAACAAAAGTATAGTAGTATAATGTTACATAATTAGAACCAGTACAATATAAATAAACATAATCTAATCATCTCCTAAGTTTTTATCATTTGAATTAGCTGAATGTTCAGCTTGAGTACTTGAAGTGGATAGCATGCCGTTGCGACGCAACTCATCCATCAAACTTGCAATCTGAACTTGCATTTAAGCCTGAATCTTAGCTTGCATTTGAGCCTGAATTTGAGTTCTTACAGCTTGTAATTTAGCTTCCATCTGAGCCTCCATCTCAACTCGCATGGTCTCTTAACTGTTGGTTCACCATCTCCTTCATTGCCTCTTGTTGAAGTTGTGAAGTAGCAGATGAACTACAGCTATTCCCACTGATAAATGCAGATGACTTAGTCCCTAAGCCATAAATACGCTATTATTTTACCCCACCAACATGTCTACAACTACTGGCTCAGTTGACCCTTCCGCCTCTTGCATTGCAGCATCACATCGTGCTTGTATTTCGTCGTACAATTAAACACATATACAAAATAAGAGAAGTATATAATGGCATGTAAGATTTTATATATTTAACAATATACGGTTGTTAGGTTATACTTATAGCGATTTTCTTTGACCTCTCATCAACGAATGTACCATCCTTCTTTTTGTGTGTATGCGCAAAACACTCAAACAGATCAGACTCCTTTTGAAGTTTATCCCGCTATTAAACATGCACAAACAATAAAATGATACTTAAATCCAGAAAATATATACAAATAAGAACTTTTTACGTTAAATGTATTACCAATGTGTGATATTGCTCAATAGTTGATCTAGATCCCCCGGTATGTCGAGAATATCCCATACCAAGTCCTGCTACCGCAGTCATCCTATTTTTGTGTTGTTGTTCAGATTTAGCTTTCACTTCAGGCCTATCCTAATAAGCCTCCAAAATGCGCCATGTATCTTCATATACATAATCTGGTTTCCCAGATGAAATCCGATTCTTCTTCATTTTGGAGACCATATCTGTATAGCGTGTGCGTGCTTGTGTTAAAAACGCTTTATGTACTTGACTGTCAATGGACTCGTCACACTTGAAAAATTTCTGTAACATTACAAATTTATCAAATATATGCAGTATCATCCATAAGATGCATTGGACAAAGTTACTAACATAAATTAAATAACATTCTAGCTTTAAGAATGAACCACACTATTTTCAAAAACATATCGTGAATTTACCTTAAATTCTTCAAAGTATGATTCCTTGTACTCATTAGACACAGTCTTCTAAGTATACCCATCAGGGTAGATCCTTTGCTTCAATATTTTTGTAATTGTATTTGAACATGCGTGAGAAGGCATTAACCTATACATATATAAAAGATTAATAAAGATAAAAATAATATACACATAAATGTAAACATAATAACACATTTTTACCTCCCATGATCTACATGAACAATAGGAAAATCACAAGCACTAGATGTGGGTGGAGCAGTAGAGTCTGATGGTGATGGAATCGGAAAGTCAGGTGGTGAACCAATAGAAGCTGGTGACACAATAGCTGGAGATACCATAGTAGGAGGAGGTTCCACAATAGGTGCCACAGGAGAAGGAAGTGCAGACGAGGATGGGCAAGAACTCGGAAGTGTAACCGATGCACCGCGTCCACGTCCTCTTATGCGTCCAACTCCACTACCACCTCGTGTCATCTAAAATAAAATATAATAATGTTAAATAACATATAAATATAACATGTCCATTTACTATGTAAACTATGTAGTAACTATCAATACCATTATCACTATCTCTTATTACTGAACCTCCACTTGAGTCTTCTATTTCTTCATCTAACTCAAGTTTATCTTCGATGTCATCAAGTTCGTCATGAAATTCTATCACCCCACCATTTGGGTCATTTAAATGCAAAGGGTCTCCATCTATTTGCATGAGATCATGATTATCGGTAGTTTCCTCTTGAAATGGTGCAAGTATTTGTGATTCTACAGTAGATATAGATGATTCAGGAACTACAATTTTAGATCTCGCTTTAATTCAGCAACAACCCACCAGTCAAGCTTGTCGCGATGCAAACTTGGGTATGTACAATAATAAACTTGAGCGGCTTGCATTGCTAGAATGAATGGTTCATGCCCACACTTGTCAGGCCAAACCACTCACACTTGAATAATATTGTCCTCTTGATTGGTAAGCCAGGGTACTCTACTTACTTGTAGAACTTCCACCAATCGTCCATAATAATCACATTCATCTATACTATAGTTTGTACCATTTATGCAAACTCCACTATTCATTGTTTGTTTAGCTCCACCATAGCCAATGGTGTGAAATTTAAAGCCATTCACATAATACCCTGAATAGGTACTAACGCATCTTAGTGGCCCTTTTGCAAGATCCTTTATAAATTTGTTTGAAATGTTATTTGAAGGATCATGTGCATGTATAATACATAATATAAGTGTTAAAAGTTTAATAAATAATTTGAAGTTTAATATACATAATATATATACACGTCTTACATAGCCATTGAACCAATTTGCAAATTCATTTTCCAATTTACCGTCAATTGTAGTACTGGAAATGTTTGGTTAACTCCTCTTTAACTCCTCAATATAAACCCTTTAAAAAATAAGTGGGTTAACATTTATAACACATTGCATAAGAAAATTGAACAGAAGTGAATTCGTACTCCATAAATGACTCCACTTCTGAATAATTTAATAACACATATGTTTGAGTAGTTTTATACTCTTCATCTGTCATATATGTCGCTTTTGCTTTACCAAACACTCGACCCGGATACTTGAATATAGAAAGAGTTTCTTATGTTCATCAATAACATATTCACTACTATCCGCATTTCGAGGCACATTTCTGTGCTTTGTTCTAACATGGTCCTCCAAATAGTATGAACAGAACGCTGATGCTTCTTCCACCAAATATGCATTGGATATAGAGCCCTAGACTTTAGCTTTATATTTGACATTATTTTTCAATTTTCGAAAGTATCTAAACACAATTGACATATATAAGTGACAATGTTATTATATGTTTGGAAACATATAAAACAACCAATAGATATTATACATCTCAAATGGATACATCCACCTATATTGAACTGGACAAGCAATCTTTGCTTCAAAAGCTAAGTGGATTGGTAGATGCTCTATAGAGTCAAAGAGACTAGGAGGAAATATACGTTTAAGTTTACATAGAATGAGAGGTATGTCATTCTCAAGCTTCGTCATTTCTTCAACTGCAATTGTAGTGGAAGTAAAGTTCTTAAATAATAAACTCAACTCTGTAAGAACTTTCCAAACATTTAGCGGGAGAAACTCACGAAATGCAATTTGTATTAACCTCTACATAAACACATGACAGTCGTGATATTTCATACCAAACAGCTTCAACTTCTTCATATCTACACATCGACTCATATTAGATGCATAGCCATCAGGAAATTTGAGATTACTAACCCATTCACACAATACTTCCCTTGTCGATTTGTCAAGTGTGTAAGAAGCTTTTGGGAACTTTCCAGTCACAAGGTCTTGCTTCAGCTCAGGCCGCCGCCAATAATCATTCAGCTCTTCTCTAGATTTATATGTGTCCTTCGTTTTCCAGTAACATCCATTACTGTGTTGAACACATTATCAAACACATTTTTTTTCTATATGCATGACATCAAAATTATGTCGTACCAAGTGTGAACTCCAATACGGCAAATCCCAAAAGATACTTCGCTTCTTCCAACTGCAAGTTTTGGAAATGAATCCATTAACTTCAGCTGCATCCAATTCAGTGACCTTCTTAAGGCCTAAAGTATCAATCTATGCAAGGATATCATATCCTGACCGAACAAGCGGTGCCTTAGTTTTAACCGCTCTGTTCTTAAAGAATGTTGTCTTATTCCTGCGAAATGAATGATTGGTGGCAAAAATTTTCGATGATTGTCAAACCACGATTGGTTACCACTAGGTTTTAGGGTGACGGCATTTGACTTGTCCATGCAATATGGACAAGCTAACCTCCTGTCAGTGCTCCACCCGGATAACATCGAATATGCAGGAAAATCACTAACTGTCCACATAAGGGCAACTCGCATCTGAAAATTCTACTTCTTTGAAATATCATATGTTTGAACACTGACTTTCCATAATTGGTTTAACTCCGCAATAAGCGGTTGTAAAAAAACATCTATCTTCTCTTTTGGATTGTTTGGACCTAGAACTAATACGGTCAAGAACATATACTCCTCCTTCATACACATCCAAGGAGGCAAGTTGTACGTTGTTAGTTTCACAAGCCATGAGGAATATTGCTGTCCTGATTATCCAAATGGTTGAAAACCATTGGTGCACAGACCTAACCTGACATTTCGAATTTCAGATGCAAAGTTAGGATAAATGTCGTTAAAATGCTTCCAAGCAAGCGAGTCTGAGGGATGACGCATGATTCCATCTTCAACTGAATTTGCATGCCACTTCATATCATTTGCTGTAGCATTAGATGCATAGAACCTCTGCAGTCGAGGAACCAAAGGAAAGTAATACACTTTTTTGTATGCTACATTAGTTTTCAATCTCATCTAACCCACACTATGCGTCTTGTATAGAAAGAGACATCATGCCAGAAAAAGAAAAACTTTATTGTTATGTTTCTAAATCACTGTAACCAGTAGAAAGTTGTACTGGTTTTAGTACCAGAAATTGTCCTAGTCAAGAAGAATGTTTATTCTTGTACTGTAAGAGAAATATGGCTAGGTGTTGGGAATAAGTCAATTAGAAGAAACAACAGTAATGGGTAATGTAAAACACAGTTCCATACAAAATATGTGAAGTAGACTCGTAAATGGAGGCAAATAAACTCTAAAGCACTTGGCTAAGTAGACTCGTAGATGAAACAAATAAGAATGCACAGTTCCATACGAAACAAATTAACACAATGGTCTAAAAGTAAAAATTCAGGACAAACATAATTTATGAGATGAACACAACGTCATATGTAAGAAAGCGTCAGCGGCTCGTGGCTGATGTAAAACACAGCAGATTTACAAACAGAAAATCGACGGTAAAGTATAAACATACCGAAGTAGGCGGCAGAGAAAGCGACTACCGTAGGAGAAGTGCAGCGGCTCATGGGTGGCAGGGGAAGCGACACCGTCGGGGGTGGGCGATCAGAGGAATATCGAGGTAGCGAGCGGTAGGCATGAGAGACGCGTTAGGGGAGAGAATAGCTGATTCCAAAACGCTTAGGGTTAGTAACTTGATTAGTCAAATCTAGTGACAGTATTAACATCCGTCTCTATCTAGCGACAAATTAAAACTTTTGTCGCTAGATTCTATATAAAAAAAATAGGTTTAGGGTTTAACATCCGTCTCTATCTAGCGACGGATTAAAACTTCCGTTGCTAGATTCTATAAAAAAAAAATAGGGTTGGTATTTAACATTCTCCCGCTCGTAGCCTTTGCGACGGATTAGCGTATCTGTGGCTATATACCAACGGATAATCACATTCTTCGCAAGACTGTGTAAATGCCAAGCTATTAAAAATATTCTGATTATTTGTTTATCGACGGAACGTATGATCCGTAGCTAGGTAGCGACGAATTCACATATCTGTCGCTATGGTGTCAGCCTAATTAAAACCCACGTACAAATGTAGCGATGGATACTCATATCCATCGCTACCTAGAACCACAACTAAATGCTACTTGATACGTTAGCGACGGGTGTAAATATCCATCGCTACGCTGTCGCTATTAAAATTAATAAATAAGCCCGCGAAAAAACCGTCGCTAATCTCACTCTAGTTTTTGCGCAAAAAAATTCTCGCTAATATTAGCTATGTATTTGGCGACATCAATGTTCCGTCGCTAGTCCGTCGCTAGAAGTCTATTTAACAAAAAAGATTATATATGTCATTACGTTGTCGCTATTCCATCGCTATATTAGCAACGGAATTCGTCCGTCGCAAAAGGCGTTGCTATATTCGCATTTTTTTTGTAGTAGCTTAATTACCATTATAATTTTATCTGTGCTGACTATGCGATTCATGGATAATTTTTTTTATTATATATTTAAATAATAAAATTAAAGATAAATTATAAACAATCTTTTTTTTTTTGAAAACATAATAAACATTCTTAATATTTGAAAGTGCACATTTATTTGATTATAAGATTAGTGTAAAAGTATATCACTCATAATTGAATAATATATGACTCATTTGTTTGCAATTATCTTTAAAAAATTGATATGTAATATGATTCATGTAATTATATTATTACTAAAATAAATATTGAAAAATGGAGAAATATTTTAATTGTAATTAATTTGTAATTATTATATATAAAAATAAATCAATGACTAATGTTTAGCATATTACCATAATAATTATTAGACAATTATACTAATATATGTGCAATTGTACTTTTATACCTTAAACTAGTTTTTAACGCGTTTTGCGCGAATGAGATAATGCCCAATGATTATTTTTAAATAAGTATTTCAAAGCATATAAATGCAATATTATATAGGAGATGCATATCTTTACCAAAAAAAAAAATATATATATATATATAGGAGATGCATGTTCATGCATAGATAAATAAGCACTACAACAAAAATCACGATTCGCGACGGAAAAATTCCGTCACAAAAACACGAAATTCCGTCGCGAATGGCGTTTTGCAACGGAATTTTGCATTTTTGTGACCAAATCTATTCCGTAGTCTCCAGGCTTGTCGTATTTCATTTCGCAACGAAAATAATCCGTCGCAAGCGATGGCTATGTTAAACAACGACGAAAATTTCCGTCCCAAAGTATGTGACAGAAATTATTCCGTTGAGTCCGTCGTGCTTTTGGCAACAGAAATGTTTCCTTCTGTAGCCATTGTGTAAAAAAAATATTCCGTTGTGAAACTCATATTTTGACACCTATTACCGTCGTGAAATATAACGATAAAAATAATTGTCAGCGCGATTCTCTCGCTAACATTTTCGTTACAAATTCCATCTTCTGTCACAAAATTCCATCGCAATTCTACTAAAGTCTTTAAAAAACATATTTTGGTAATTATTATTATTTACTTAAAATTCTAATGTTTGTATTTAAAATGTTAATATGCAATTAAATTTATAAACAAAAGCTCTATTAATTAAAACCAAAATGCAATTATATTTATAAACAAAAGCTCTATTAAAACTAAAATGCAATATAATTTGTAAAGTTCATTGGTGTTCATTCAAATCAAATCATGAAGTCTACATAGTTCACAAAGTACAACTCTAAATTGGAATAGTGTTGTTCGAGCAAAAGGCAGTGATACTTATGAGGGCGTTGCAACAGAGTTCAACCTAACATTGGACAAGTTCCTCAGATTGAATCCTAATATCAACTGCAATAGCATGTTTGCTTGTTATGTATCTTGTAGAACTTGCAATTTGCATGGTTTGAGGTTGCTGTCTTACCCGTGACATTGGGAAATCTCTCAAGTTTGGTAGAGAAATTAAAACACAATGTTACAGCTGTCATGGTACCTATGTACAAGCTCAAGATAGTCAATGTACAATTTGCTAAGAAAAGATGCTGTCAAAGCATACTTGAGGGGGGTACCAATGTCTGGCTTTAAGAGGATGAACCCACCTGATTAAGTAAAGAACAGTTTCAGATTAAAGAAAATCATAAATTAGAGATGAATGTGGCTTAACTATTTGTAGTGGCTAGCATAAACTGCAAAATACCTTCTATCTTACTGAACCTTTGATTGGAAGAGCATGAACACATTAACAAGTCAGTTCTGTTAGTTGATGTGACAAAAGCATACTTAAAAGGGTAGTCTAGATCTCAGAACACATTAGCAAGTCAGTGATTCCTGTTTGCATAACAGGAGAGAATCAACAGTATTCATAACTAGATTAAATAACAAATGCACGTCTAGCATTTTATGAATAATGAATTAAATCATCAAAAATTATTATTCTTTATGAATAATGAATTAAATCATCAAAAAGTTAATTGTAATAATATTTTATGAATATTTGAATCGATATACAATTATATAAATTACAACAATGAATATTATATATTACAATTGATGAAATGTGTTGGATTTTTTTATGTTGTTTTTGTTCGAATTCGAGCAAATCATTGTCTGATTACTTGCACCGATATGAAAGTATATGTGCTGAAATATGAATCTAAATTATTAATAATCGTTTCTTTTCCATTTTTTCAAAAAAAACTTCCATATATTCATTAAATTAATAGTAAAATATCGCTCTGTAATTTTAATCTAATTTATTAATAACCGAATCTCCCCCCCCTTCCTTTTTTTTTTTTTAATGAAAAATCGTCCTTAAATTCATCATTTCATTAGATTAATAGTAAAATAACGCGTAGAAATAATTTTAGAAAATTATGACTTCTCGTATTACGGATTCTTTTCTATTTTTCCTTTTTAGTCCTAACATTATTAGTATTATGTGTTTGAGCGGAAAGTTAGAAAGGAAATTTTTGTTTTTAATAAGTATTATTACTCACTAATTGACTGATTATTATTATTTCTTAATTATTATTACTGATTATTATAGAAAAGGAAACAAAGTAGGATCACAAATTGACTGAAAATAGAAAGGAAAATATTACTGTTTATTATTGCTAAATAAGTATCACTAATTATTATTCCTTTTCTATTTAATGATTATTATTATTATTATTATTCCTTAATAAGTACTCTGTATTATTATTCATAATTGACTGATTATTATTATTCCTTAATATGTATTACTAATTATTATAGAAAAGGAAACAGAAATTACTTAATAAGAATTACTTATTATTATTCCTTTTGAGTAAATACCAGACAAGGTCCCTCGAGTTTGGTGGTTCCACCACCTTTAGTCCATAACTTCCGTAATTACCATCCGAGGTCCTCCGAGTTATGAAATGTGACCTGCTACCGTCCTTCTGTTACTTCATTCCATTTCAACCGTCCAAATTGTGGGTATATTTGTCATTTCACTCATTTGTTTCGATTGTCTCTATTCTGAGCTTTAAAATCTAGGATCCGATTTCCGGCATTGTGACGAGGCCGACGCGGAAGAGGCTTCAAAGGGTTGTTGGCGTAGTTATTAGACCGAGCCTTGCGGCGAATTCAGCTGCTATGAACGAGTTGGTGGCCCTTGAATCGAATATTACAACGGCGGGAGGGGCGTGCACGAGGAATGCTCCTGTTACCACGTCCCTGTCCCCGACTCGAGCCCTACTCATAGCAAGGATCCTTCCTTGGGTGATTTCCGCCCCCTCTTCTGGGACCTGTGCCGCTGTCTCCCCCTGACCTTGGGGCGGAGTGGCCATGGCAACTTTCAATCTCTGTGGAGGGATCATGGCGCTTTAAACCAAGATAAAGACTTGAGACTCAACAAAAGACTCGACATTATAGAACAATCATAAAGACTAGCATGCGTCTTAAGAATACGATACAAAGCATAATGGATAACTAATCTCACAAGTAGCAAATAGAGACAACAAAGGAATTCAAGACAACCAATTAGGCTCTGATACCAACTGTAACACCCCTAAATTATAAAATATTTAAAGCTTATAAAATAAAGGTGAATCTAATATTAAATCCCAAACAGAGCATAAACGAAGCATAATAGTCGGGGTGCTATACCACATCTAGGTTTGAGAACCTAGATGCAGAGGTTAAACTAACCAAACAATGCATGAACTATAATTAAAATCCATAATACAATTCAGGGCTCACAGGCCATCTAACTAATACTAAGCTAAAACCTCGAGTCCATCTAACGCGCTCCGAAGCTACTGATCTGTACTTGGAAAAACATGCGGTGTAACAACCGTCAGCGAATAATGCTGATAACCCACTCTAACGCGTTAAGTACAATATAGGTAGATATAAGAAAATCATTTTGAAACTGGAATACGTATATAACCTACAAGACTCTAATTTAAATCCAAGATCTAGACTCAAGGCACGATAATAGACTCGACAATACAGAACAATCATAAAGACTAGCATGTATCTTGGAAATAGAATACAAGGCATAATAGACAGATAAGCATTTAAATAGCAACTAGAGACAACAAAGGAATTCAAGACAATCATTCAACAAGCAATCATCAAATCACACAATCCATCTTCCAACGTTATACCAAGTTCCAACCTTGTGGCTCCCCTCCGTCCTTATATAAGTTCCAACCTGTACCTCTAGGCCACCCTTATATCGCATCCCTTATCCCTCCGGGCAATTACATGCCCCCACCGACAAATCACCTATCATCCACCAACATATCAAGATAGCGTCGCAGTGCCATTCGCATGATCCGTACCTCTAGTACCAATACCAAGGGGTCAGCGCATATAGCCCCGACATGGCAACGCATCACTTATAACCTGACCCATGCTCAACGGCAAGCTAGTCGAAGGTGGGTTTGTGCGTTTAGCACAGTAACCGCTAGGCCTGTACCTTTAGTACAATGACCGGGCACTCGTTATGCCATGAGTTACCTCTTAGCCCTAATCAATATCCTTGGCTACTAAGGTTCTTTTCTAAGATTCTTCTCTCAATTGATCTTCCTAGGCTTGTTGGTGGGGGATTTCCTTGGCTGGATTACCTGAGAGTATTTTCGAGTGAGAGAGAAGAGAGGGAAGGTTCCATCTGCTTCTTAATCCTCCATTTATATGTTTAAGGGAAACCTATTCAAGGTCTGAATAATAAGGCTCGCTTTCCTTATTCCCTATGGGCTTAAGGTTCCTAGTTCAGGTAAAGGTTCACGATTCATTGTAGACCTCCTGGATTAATTAAGAGAATTATAATTCTATTAAATCCCTTTTAATTGTTTTAATTAACAGAATTAATTTAATAATTAATTCGGAGTTGAAGGTCGTAACACGGGGTGTTACACCTGACTACTAGATGGAGAGCAAGGGTAGAAAGGACCGATCGACCACTCGATCTCCGCTATCCACCAACCCATTCTCTATAGAAATCCAAGAATATCGCACACCAAAATACATTGAATGCCCAACGATGTCCACGTTCAATGCGGCGGGCAACACTGAAGACCACTTGATCGGCTTTCGAACAGGGATGAGGATGATAGGAGCGGAAGATCCTATGTATTGCCCCACCTTCTTCTCAACACTAAGTGGGGCAGCGCAACAATGGTTCGTGTCATTACCACCCCAACCTATCAATTCTTTCGAGACCTTGCCAAAGCAGTTTTTAACGCACTTCGCTGGAAACATAAGAGGCAAAAAATACTCCATGGCCTTAACTTCTGTACAACAAGAAGAGTCAGAGACATTGGGTGAATTTCTAAAGCGATGGCAAGAACAAATGCAGATAGTAGAGGACTTGGACGATCGAACAGCCCTAACATTGTTCATGGAAGCATTAAGGTCTGGGGATCTACTCACAAATCTGCGGAGAAACAACCCCGATATCTAAGCTCAAGCCGTCCAGTGGGCCCATAAATACCAGATACAGAGGAAGCCTTGCGAGAGAAAATGAAGACGAAAGAAGAACGGCCCTGCGAAGATATAATAACACATTTGGGTGATCGACCGTCAGAAAAGAAAAACAAACCAAGTCTCGAACAAATTCATCTCTACATCTTCTCAGGTATTCCTCTGCTTTTCGAGGGTACAATGTTGGTACTGTAGAAGAAGGGATGTTTTATATACACAAAGTATACATGCGAGGACCACAAGTTACTTGGCAGATGCTATGTACGTTATTGCAGTCCTATATATTTCTTTTTGCAGTCCTAGGTATCTCACCCGTAAGGCACATAGAAGCACACATAACCCTCTAATTTTCCTATCTCTCTCTCTCTCTCTCTCTCTCTATATATATATATATATATATATATGTGTGTGTGTGTGTGTGTGTGTATATATATATGTATGTATGTATGTATGTATGTATATATATATATATATATATATATATATATATATATATATATATATGTATATATATATATATATATATATACATACATACATACATACATACATATATATACACACACACACACACACACACACACATATATATATATATACATATATATATATATATATATATATATATATATATATATATGTAGTGTCCGCTGGTCATTGATCATCCGCTGTCGCTGCTATTAGGGATGTCAATTGAACCCGCACCCGATGGGGAACCCGATTCCCCGCCCCTACGGGGACGGGGATGAGGACAGAAATAGGTGACCGGGGATGGGGATGGGGACAATTTTGAATTCCCCACCGGGGACGGAGGCGGGGATGGGGAGTACTCTCCCCGCCCCGCCCCGTCCCCGATATATATATATATATATATATATATATATATATATATATATATATATATATATATATATATATATATATATATATATATATATATATATATATAGGGTTCTTTTCTGGTGCACACCCTTGTTTTAATGTGAACTAGTGGACTGTTGTGGTGCACTGATTTGTGCGATCTGACGGTTGGAGATTTGGTGCATTGTAGTTCCCGTGCACTGCCATGTAGGGGTGCATTTCAGAGTTTGCGATAAACTAATTTTAATAAACTGTGCGTGTTTCCTGCAAACTATGCGGTCGTTCATCATTTGTGTTTTTTTTTTTGTTTTTCGGTAGCACATACCCTGGAGAGATTTGCGCGTGGAACCATGGAAAGCACCGCACCACAGACTACCGGCGACTACGGCATGCCGCCGCTGCAACCCCCTCTGGGCAATCCACCAGGTACGTCCCCCATGTTCACAGAGCAGCATGATGACAAGCAACAACCTTTTCCGGTGCACCAATACCCTATGCGCTTGCAAACCACCGACGAGCCAGAACTCTTCTTCTGATCTTGACATCCAAAAGCCAGTCAGAATTTAATGAAGTTAATTAAGCTTACATTTTGTCAAATGCTATGTTTAGAGACTTTTCACTTTTGCAGTGGTTAGATTTGCGCGTGGAACCATGGAAAGCACCACACCAGAGACTACCGGCGACTACGGCATGCCGCCGCTGCAACTCCCTCCGGGTAATCCACCAGGTACGTCCCCCATGTTCACAGAGTGCCATGCCAACCAATAACCTTTTCCGGTGCACCAATAATAGTTCAAATAGTTCGGAAAAACTTCTTCTACCTCTACTGTTGAGAACGAATTGAAATTTAATTTTTAAAGCTTTGTTGTGGAAAGAAATTCTGAATTTTCCATTTTTTTTTTTTGGAATGCTTGTTTATGCGAATTGTACTATGAGCCAAGCTCCCCTAGCCCAGTGTGTTGGATCGGATATTGATTATCTATGAACTTAAAATTTCATCACATTTAAGTTAAACGCTCAGTATTGGAATGTTCAGCTGTCTTTCTACTGAATGTTCATATCAGTTTTACAGAATGTCTATCGGGCCTCATGTAGCTATGCCAGCAATATTACCAATGGATTGCTGAAACACTTAGAATGATAGTATATGAACTGACTATTTAAATACTTGGAACATCATGTATACATCACATTGACATATTTTTCTGTTCAGGATCGGTAATTGTTGTTATACATGTTGGTAGTGTTTGATAAAGTTTATCTAATCTGTTGTTTTGAGATTATAGAGTAAATTGTCTACTTTTACTTGTTTGGTGGCTAAGATTTTAGAACACTTTTTTAACTTACTGAAGCTAGTAATCCATAACTTACATTAAGGACATTATTAGCATGATAGGGTATTTTCTCACCACTGGAATATATAGTAATCCATATCAATTATTTGATTTAATTTAGATTAGTGGCATCATTTTCTATGAAGCAATAGTGGCATCCTGTTGTATGCTTGGGTTTTCAAAAAAAAGAAATAGGCTTACTTCACTTGAATCATAATTCCAATCCGAACTCAAATGCGGATTGGTGTTTTGCTCGAAAAATCCGTGAATCTATATTTGATTATCGTGTCATAAGGAAAAAATGAATCAGAAATCTTTTTGGATTGAACGTGTTTTACTATTTTATCATATTTGATCATCGTAATTTCTACTCTACCTTCCCGGAGTTCATTCTCCGGGAACTCCATTGAAAATATTCCGTTGGATTCTTTACAATCTACTTTTTTTATTTATACGATCTCGTTTGAAATCATATCAAGACATTTCTTATTTGATATAGCTATTTGCGCAAGTATTTTACGGTTAAGAAGCAATTGGTTCTTGTACAGATCGTGTATGAATTTACTATAACTATTATCCTTTAAATTTGTGATTTTACTTAATTAAGTCATGGGGAAGTATGCATTTAATGAAAACTGTGGCGGGTAGCATGCAATGGATGTTCTGAACCTTTTGGCAGGCTGCGTATTGCTACAATTTGTCTATTTTTTGGGGATACATGTTGACTCTGTTGCTGGTTGGGTACAGTTATTATAATATAATAGCTCAAACTAACATTTTTGGTATGCATATTCGGGTGTTGATAATTCTTTTTTTTTCCCCCCCAGCTGACTGGAGGCAAGAGAGTGTGGGCACGGGTGGGTACATCAGTATACCAGTCAAATATTGGTGGCCTACCGTGGATAGTGCAATTACCCCAGCTGTCGGTTACCGTTTCAACACAATAGCAGAAGGGGTGCATTTCTATATGACCTATGCGAGAACATGTGGCTTCTCTGTGAGGCAAGGCACACTAAAGCGAGGCCGTGATGGCAAGGTTACAACACGTTATTTGTTATGCAACCGAGAAAGCGTAAAAGGTGGCGGTAGAAGCACCCCAAAACCAGTAGAGGGTGGCAGTGGTGGTCCGAGCACTCAACGTAGGAGACGAGTATCTAACAGGGTTAATTGCAACGCTCAAATTTGCATCACAAAAGACAAAGGTGCGGGCTTCATTGTCAGTATTTTTGTTCCCGAACACACCCACCGCATGTGCTCCGAGCCTTCGAAACTGTTTATGCGAATCAACAGAAAACTGGACGTGGCCCAGCAAGCGTTCCTTACGAATTGTATTAAAGTTAACGTGGGTGGGTCTAAAGGCTTCCGATTATACAAGGAATCAGTGGGGTCGTTCGCCAACGTTGGTGCAACAGAAACGGAGTTCCATAATTTCAAACGGGACCTCCAGTCATACGTTGCCGATAAGGACGGAGAGATGATCATTGCAATGTTTAACCAAAAACATGACGTTTGTGAGAACTTTTTCTTTGATTACTATCTTGATGAAGGAAACCATGTTGCGCGTCTTTTTTGGGCTGACCACACCGGGCGTCAAAATTTTTTGAGTTTCGGTGATGTGATTTCTTTTGATGCAACGTATGGTACGAATAGGTATGTCAACGTTACACCGTTCATTCTGTGCATGCTAATCATACTGAAATGTAGTAGTCACTTAATATTGTTTTTGTGAATTTTTGTATTGTTCATGTTAAGTGCACGTTGGTGACATGTTAGTGGGAATTGGGCGGCGTCCGAATCACTAAATTTGTTGCCACCATGCTAACGTGTGAACTCGTTGTATTGCAGGTACAGTTTGGTGTTCATACCTTTTACCGGAGTAGACCATCACAAACGGTGCATTACGTTTGCTGGTGGGTTGGTAACTCGAGAAGGCACTGACTCATACGTGTGGGTCCTGGAGAGATTTAAAACAGCAATGGGAAAGAGCCCCTTGTGCGTCGTAACTGATGAAGATCCGGCTATGAAGAGTGCTATTGCACGAGTACTGCCAGAGTGCCGTCATCGTTACTGCATGTGGCATATCATGACCAAAGTGAGTGAGAAGTCAGGGGCTGAACTATCAAAAGATCAGAATTTCCGTAACCAGCTTAACAACATTGTGTGGAATGAGACCATTAGCATTGATGATTTTGAAACGCAATGGCAGTCATTAATGGAGAAGTACAACTTAACGGGGCACCGATGGAGGTTTTGGATTCCTTCATATTTTTTAGATTTACCCATGAGCGGTGTTCTACGTACCACCTCGCGTTCAGAAGCGGAGAACACATGCAGTCTGGTCGAGTTCTACGTGCAATTTGAGAGCGTCCTAGAAACTCAACGGCACAGACAAAGTAAATTAAATGCTGAGAGTGAAGGGTCCTTGCCTGATTTCAAAACTCCTTTAGCATTGGAGCGACACATGGCGCAGGTATTTACCTTAACAGTGTTTCATGAGCTCCAGGTAGAGATCGAAGCTGCATGTTTTTATTGCAGTGTTGTGGGGATCCATGCATATGGTGAGTGCATCCGTTACGACATTAGAGGGGAGTACAACGTTGCCCATACTGTTGAATATACCCCGTCTTTGACTATTGCGACATGTAGCTGCAAGTTGTTTGAAAGATTGGGGTTTGTTTGCCGGCATATGTTTCTTGTGTTCAAAGATGCCGAAATGGTGAGCTTGCCATCGCGGTACATCGCAGCACGATGGTGTAAGCAAGAAGGACTAGCTAGCTGGTGTGCTCGATGTTCTGACTGCCCTCCTTTAGAAACTGTGCCTAGTCAGTTGTGGACTGAGATACACAATTGTGCCGTGATAGTTGGAAGCAATAAAGTGCGCCAAACGCGAATGCTACAGGTAATAAAAGAATTAAGAGACGAGTTTCTGGGCGATGGTATGGACGTTGACCCCCCAAAAGGAAACGGTGTTGCCATTGCAGCTTTGTGCGGTGTGGAGCCGCCGACGTCCATAATTATCAAACCGCCAGCTCAAGCAAAAAACAAAGGGACCGGCAAGCGAATTAAAAGCCAACGCGAGTTAGCTATTGAGAGGAGTGGCAAGGCTAGCAGAAAGTGCGGGGTGTGCGGCGAGTATGCACATCATAATGCCCGCAGCTGTCCGTTGAAGTGATTAGTGCGCCGAAACAGACATTACTGGTTATGATTAGATACATTGGGATTTTGGCTAATTTTATTAATTCTAGGTTTCTATCCTTTGTATTTGGTTATTAATAATGACTTTGGAGTGTTTGTCCATTTTATTAATTCATTCCTCTGGCGATTTTAGCTAATTTTATTAACTCTACGTTTATATCCTTTGTATCCAATTATTAATAATGACTTTGGAGTGCAGATGCATGTGTATCTGGTTATTAATAATGACTTTGGAGTGTTTGGAGTGTGTGTGGGGTCTGCTTTCTGTGGTACCTGAATGGTGATTGGTTAACCTTCTAAAAACTATTAATTTTTTTTTTTTTTGTGGGTGTGGGTGTTTGGCTGCCCGCATTATTACTGGTAAGTGGGGTTCTTGGATCTAAATACTCATGTTATCATTCTGTTTGCTGTTAATTTGTCCTAGGGATTCAAGGTGTTCAAATGTGGGGAAAATATATGTTGTCCTAGGGATTCTCTTGTGGTGTAAGCTTGTAATACCGATAAAAAGTTTCCAAATGCTTGTGTACCTTTGTTATAGAGTAAATATTTTAAAGCAAATTCAAGCATATACCCCTACCCAAACAAAAACAAAAGATTAAAGCATTTATGCATGCATATATTGTTGCAGTGGTAAATTTAATGTGTATTATTTGAAGCATGCAATGCATGCATTATATAAATGCCGAAAGGGGTATGGGATAATGGGATTGGAGTAAAAGTGCACTGTATTGCATGCATGTAATTTAAATACCATCATCATTAGCAAATTAGAATGGTTCTTTCTTTTGTTTCTTTTATTTCGTGTTAAATTAACTATCTAAGCTACCTACCTTTCCCTCTCATAATGCATTTATTTCAACCTCATACCCCTGGTGCTTTTCATGGTCTATGGTGATAGTAAGTTAAATTAAGTGGTGAATTTATTTCATGTGTCGCATGAAATTAGTGGTGTATTTATTTCACTGAAGTTGTACTTTACCAAATTAGTAGTGTAAAATTAAATACAATTACGAACCCTTTCATGCATTTGTGCCGGCATTTTCTAGAGATAACATTGAAGAAATTTTTATTCCAGCCTGGAAAAGTATATATACCCCATATGAAGACTAGTGCTGCGCACCAAACTAAACAAAATTAAACAGCCAATACTTTGCTCAGGCTGTGCACTAACCTAAATAGATCTAAGCAGCCACTACCTCATACCCGAGTTTTTCATTGTGGTGCTCCTCCCATTAGTTGTTCGGCCCTATGGCGGTCATACTCCACTGCCCGTGTGCGGATATCATCGATGTTGGCATTGACTGTACATAGTAAGATGTTATGCAGAAACCTCGTCCGAATATTTTCAATCACTGCGGCATCCCCCGTCCCCAACCCACAATGCCAATATCTGGGATCTTGACCAACAAAATCTTCCATATGTCTCATTGTGTATACTCCCGAGTCACCGTTGGTAGGGTTGTCTGACCACGCCAACCTCATCCTCTCGGGCTGCATGTTCCTCAACCGCAGCGCCCGCACAGTGTGCTGGTTGTTATCTAGGTATGCGGCGAGGAGGTCCCTCTGGAAACAAAAGATTAGTTCAGCAGGTGTGCGAGTATACTTAACCAATAGTATTAAGTGTTGAGGGTGCATGATGTTTACCAACTCATTTGGAGCTGCGCCGTACATCTCTGTCCCCACGCTAGTCGTCGGTGAGCTGTCTATGATGAGAAACCCATTATGCTTAAAACTTACGCACATCACGTAGAATCGTGCCTCGTGGAATACGGGGAAGAAATACTGCAAAACCCAAATAATAGTGGTTAGCCTACGATGTCCGCTATGCGTAGCCGATTGGATCGCCTATTCGGAACACGACCGGCGTCTTACCATGTCCAATGTGGCTGTCCCCACATGGTGAGTTGTTTGGAATTCAGCATCAAGACGCCGTTGAAACCACATTACCCTTTGATCCCGCCTGGCTGCAATGTTCACCACCGTCCCAATCTGCACCAATACTAGTTAGTAGATATATATAAACCCCAAGATGCTAATTGTGTTTGTTTGTGCACAGTGCGGTGCTGAATGGGTGCACTACGAAGAATATATACTCTTGTTAATTGTATATAGTGTAACATTATGTGTTGACTGTTTTGCGAAGAATGTAAATTAAATTGCATGATCCACACTACCGTCGCCGACGCTGACACAAACAATCGAGAAGGCATGTCCCGACCCCCCGGTTGCTCCCTTGCATTGAGCACCGAGCACCATGCATCTACCACTGGTTTCCCAACATCCGTCCTTGCCTTTAATGCTAAAAATTGATACCATCTGACTGTGCGCGTGGCATGGCGGAATAGAACTTCATTCCTGTATTTTTACTTTTTTTTAAAGACAAAATGACGGAGCCAACGCAGGCTTGTATATATTCGCACGTGACATCCATGCAACTTACCGATGACCGTGTGGGGAGTTGAACAGCCACATCCAAATGACATACACTGGTGGTAACGGTATGTTAGGGTACCCATTGCTGGTGCTGAAAAACATGCCAAAATGCTGGTCTGCCGCCCCAACGGTGGTCCTTGGCTGACGATCCGGGCCTGCTCTCACCCCTGGGGATACGGGCTGTGCTGTTGACCCCCCTCCCGGTTGCGCTTGCATGGATACCTGCACCTAGAAGTTAGAAAATACCATGCAAATCGCGCGTAATTCACATGGCTGTACCTATTAATAACCCCTCACCTGCTGAGTTGGCGTGTGTACAGTTGACGGCCCTAGCGTGTTGCCGTCTGCCCTCGTGGTTGCGAACTCCTGAGTCAACCCTAGACTAAATGTTGGTGCCTCAAAGTCCCCTGTGTCCCGCGTTGCAACCTGTTGTGCCTGCCTTGGTATTATCGCTCGTCTTGCTTCCTCCTCCACCCGGTCTAGCTCCATTATGAATTGCGAGTCTTGCCAAAGGTTGTCGTCTAGATGGCCAGTCGTCACAGTTTGTGGTTGAGGTGGCTGTGGGCCGGTTTGTGGTTGGGGTGGCTGTGGGCCGGTTCGTGGTTGAGGTGGCTGTGGGCCGGTTTGTGGTGTCCCTTTACGTGCCCAGCTTAATAACAGATTACCCACGTTGGCAATCCTCGGAAATTTCGGTCCTCGAAAGCTAGTGTTTGATTTTTCCTTATTGTTTCTGCAACCCGTGTGGCTATCGCTAGCAGGTCCCTAGTCATGGCTGCGAATTCTTGGTGAACCCCTACAGGCAAGCGGTTGGTTAGAAAAGAAACAATATAGCAACGTCAACTGGTGCAATAGTAAGGAAACAATATGCATACCCCGGTAGAACTTGTAGTGGTGGCGTTGTGCACTGTTTGTGTAGCCCCGTCTCCTACTCGTGCAGTAGGGTTCCTAGCACGTGCCGCCGCCGCATGTACCAGTGCATCAACCTGCAGTTAAATCAATTTTGTTACGGACACTCGTGCACATTGTATAACCTAGTGCACCAGTTTATTTTGGCATACTGTAATGGGTCTAGGAACGCGTGGGCGTTGTTCAACCCGAGTAGCTTGTGGTACTTGCCGTGCATCCCCCTATAAAATGATCCAAAGGAAAAAAAAATGAACCACACAACTCCTGTACACATAAAATTAAATAAAACTAAAATTTAAACAACCTCCTGTATAATAAGCACAGGGATACGGTAAAATAATCTGCCCGGGCACTCAAATCTGACCGGGCACATAACAGATGTGCATACTTAATAAGAAATTAGGGCTATTACAGTATGAACCAGTATTACAATGCACAAACAGGCTATTCTGCGTGGTTTGTGCACACATTTTCTATGAGCTGCCATACCGTAACCGGTCGTGGCCCTTGGCCAATCCGAGTGTCCTGCGGTTCTCTCCGTGCACTATTATTAGGCGGTGCATCCTCCTGCATGTCCTGAATTAGACATACATATATAATAGTTCCATGCGCAGAACTGTATATAAACTACTTAGCCACCACCTACATATCTAACTAGATATACACACCACAATCAAATTAAATAAACCTATTAATTTAGGCAGTACGAAACAGTATTACAATGCACAAATACACTGCTTCACACGTAATAGCACTAGGCCCGGCCCCGTGGTGAACTGGTCGTGGCGTGTGGCCAACCCGAGCGACCTGCGGTTCTCCTCGTGGACTATTATTAGGCGGTGCATCCCCCTGCAGGTCCTGAGTCAGACATACATATATAATAATGCCATGAACAGAAACTGTAGATACCTGTTTAAACACAACCTAAATATATAACTAGCTAGAAAAACTTAATAATAGATAAATCACAGCACAACACCCGCTAATAATCTTTTTTTTTTTTTTAAATACACTGGAATAACACAAAAAATGCACTAGTTTAAAGTTGCTACCTCACTACCTAGCATCTCGATTACCTTCAGTTATTGTTTTTTTTTTTTTGGCAATTAGAGTATCTTGATTATTTTGAGTAACTAGTATTCTGTTTTTTACACTATTCCCATGACCTCCACCACCCGCAAGCAATAAAAATAAATAATAGACACTGGAATAAACAAACTGCACTAGTTAAGTTGCCATACCATATCGGCACTATGCTCGGGGTGTGTGGTGATCCAGCCGTGCCCGTTGGCCACCAAGAGTGTCTTGCGGTTCTCCCCGTGGGCTATTAGGAGGCCGTGCATCCCCCTGCACACCCGCACAAGATCTGTATTATTAGATACACATATATAGAAATGGCATGTGGTAACAGACCTGAATTATTATATATACATATATAGTAATGACATGCGGTACCAAACCTGCACTACCTATCACATTAACCCCGAATACATAACACGTCGATAACATACCATAATGGGACCTGGATCGAGTCCATGCTGAGCCGACTGGAGCCCTGTGTCACCATTAGTTCCTTGCGGCATATCTCGCCAATCACGCGCCGCCGGTGCACGGAGCGGTGCATCCAGCTGACCATTCCCGAATCCCCCACCTTGAACTTCCCGTCTTTGCCGTGCTTTTAACCATTCTGGCGTCCATCCGCGCAATGCTGGTATGGTCCTGGGTACATCCCGAGCACCGACAACAACCCTGTCCACATACAACAGCTGCACGAAAATAATTGAAACATATCACTATGTATGCAAAATCTAGAACCCCCCACACACACCCCACCTTGTATGTCTACACCCCACTTACAGTTAGGAACAGCAATGGCCCCGGGTATTTCTTCACACGCGTACCAGTACGATGCATCCAACTCACATGCGTACTGGCCAACGTTCGCAGGAGGTACCCACACCAGTCCAGCTCCCTAACCCTGGCAACATCGCGGAACATGTGCACAGTCCGTTGGTTTGCATACCCATTGAGTGTGCTTGCGATCAGAGTGCTAACCACCACCACGCAAAAATGTCTCTTAAACCATACGCCGCCCCCCTTCAGTTCCAGCAGCTGCGTTGTAAGCCCCTTCACGGTGATATTACCCTCCCGTTTTTTAACTTTGCTCCTCCACGCTCGCAGGTCGGGGCATACCACCAGGCTATCACGTTCTGTTATGGGGATCGATCCATTCGGAAGTCCCAACACCGCTGCCACATCCTCTCTCGTAATGTCAATTGACCTCCGTGGCTTACATTTATCTTCATTCCCACCGGGTCGAAATTAGACAGCAACCAATGGCCGAGGTGCAGGGGTAGTTCGTTAATCCTTAACCCCACCAACCCACTCATACCCATGGCATTAACATCTTGCCGTTGCCGTGTCGTGAGCGATGAAACAAGACGAACAAGCTCCCTTGGGCTGCCGCGGGTCTTGATCTTAGGGAACAACTGGCTTTCGCGGGGCCGCCGCACCATGCTCCGGTTCTGTATCACTGAGGTCTTCAGAATCCTCCAGCGGCGTTTGAAACCCCTCGTCCATATCACTTTCGACGTCACTAGACCCCACCGGGTGGCCATCATCCCGACCTGAAACACCACAACAACGTACCACATTAGATTTGTGCATTGCAAGATCCAGTGTAGTATATTTTTTTTTGTAATATAAGCTAACCGGGTAAATGTTACGCCTATCTGTCAGTACTTAGAAACTTT
>NW_017617278.1:17500-18935 GCF_001879475.1 Ipomoea nil | reverse complement strand
TACCGCAACTTTCCGCAACCTCGGCCCACCCGTACCGCAACTTTCCGCAACCTCGGCCCACCCGTACCGCAACTTTCCGCAACCTCGGCACACCCGTACCGCAACTTTCCGCAACCTCGGCCACCCGTACCGCAACTTCCGCAACCTCGGCACCTCGTACCGCATAAGTCCGCAACCTCGGCACCCTCGTACCGCATAAGTCCGCAACCTCGGCACCCTCGTACCGCATAAGTCCGCAACCTCGGCACCCTCGTACCGCATAAGTCCGCAACCTCGGCACCCTTGTACCGCATAAGTCCGCAACCTCGGCACCCTCGTTCCGCATAAGTCCGCAACTTGGGCACCCTCGTACCGCAACTTTCCGCAACTTGGGCACTCTCGTACCGCAACTTTCCGCAACTTGGGCACTCTCGTACCGCAACTTTCCGCAACTTGGGCACCCTCGTACCGCAACTTTCCGCAACTTGGGCACCCTCGTACCGCATAATTCCGCAACCTCGGCACCCTCGTTCCGCATAAGTCCGCAACCTCGGCACCCTCGTACCGCATAATTCCGCAACCTCGGCACCCTCGTACCGCATGAGTCCGCAACTTAGGCACCAACGTTGCGCATAAGCCCGCAACTTAGGCACCCTCGTTCCGCATAAGTCCGCAACTTAGGCACCCTCGTACCCCATAAGTCCGCAACTTGGGCACACTCGTTCCGCATGAGCCCGCAACGTAGGCACACTCGTTCCGCACAAGTCCGGCACTTAGGCACACTCGTTCCGCATGAGTCCGCAACTTAGGCACGCTCGTACCCCATAAGTCCGCAACTTGGGCACACTCGTTCCGCATGAGCCCGCAACGTAGGCACACTCGTTCCGCACAAGTCCGGCACTTAGGCACACTCGTTCCGCATGAGTCCGCAACTTAGGCACACTCGTTCCGCATATGCCCGCAACGTAGGCACACTCGTTCCGCATGAGTCCGCAACGTAGGCACGCTACTTCGGCACACTCGTTCCGCACAAGTCCGCAACTTCGGCACACTCGTTCCGCAACTGTCCGCTACTTAGGCACACTCGTTCCGCAACTGTCCGCAACTTAGGCGCACTCGTTCCGCATGAGTCCGCAACTTAGGCACACTCGTTCCGCATATGCCCGCAACGTAGGCACACTCGTTCCGCATATGCCCGCAACGTAGGCACGCTCGTTCCGCACAAGTCCGCAACTTAGGCACGCTCGTTCCGCACAAGTCCGCAACTTAGGCACGCTCGTTCCGCACAAGTCCGATACTTAGGCACACTCGTTCCGCACAAGTCCGCTACTTAGGCACACTCGTTCCGCATGAGTCCGCAACTTAGGCACACTCGTTCCGCATGAGTCCGCAACTTAGGCACACTCGTTCCGCATATGCCCGCAACGTAGGCACACTCGTTCCGCACAAGTCCGGC
>NW_017617277.1:0-14604 GCF_001879475.1 Ipomoea nil | reverse complement strand
TTGAGTCACATGCATACGTGAAAACACACTAAAACCCGGATAAATAAGATTAACTGTGAATAGTAAACGGGTTAGTCGGATAAGATAGATAGATAGAGAAAATTATGTAAGTGCGGTATGTAAATGAGAGAGCAATTTATAGTGGTTCGGAAGTGGCGTAATCTTCCTAGTCACTTTTCTCCTTTCGCGTCTAGGAGAAATTCACTATTTTTTCACACACAGTACAATAGTGAATAAGCGCTACACAAGCACTTCTTCCGGATGTCTTGCACACAGCTACACCCAACTCGAGTGTCTCGCACACAGCTACACTCAACTCGAGTAGTATTTCGCACATAGCTATACTCAACGCCAACTAAGTGTCTTGCACACAGCTACACTTAGCACATTGTGCTTCTTTTTGACACATCGTGCTTGTTCACATTGTGCTCCTGTAGAACATTGTGCTCCTTTAGATACATTGTGCTGTAACACCCCGTGTTACGGCCCTAAAACAATTAGTTAATTAATCAATAGCCCAAGAGAAAGAATAAATTATAATGATTAATTAGGGAAAAAGGCCCACCATAGTCCATGGGCCCTCATATATAAACCCAACCCTAAGCCCAATCCTTAGTTCCAAAGGAATAGAATTAGAACCTATAATATTAGTTCCTAATTAGGACTCCTAAATATATAAATAGGGGACTTAAGAGGGCACCTAGAACTCCCCACAAGATTAACGCCCACCACCCAAAAGAGCTCCAAGAATCCCCTTAGGAGAAATCAAGAAAGCAAGGAAGCTTAAAGAAAGATCCTTCATAGCCAAGGAATTAATTAAGGCTAAGAGGTAACCCATGTCTCAACAAAACCTATTTTCATAGTTATAATTCCCCCTTAGGGTTTCCCATTATTGCATATTGGCGAGATATGATGATTATTTTGTAATTGATGTGATGATCCCATGGGGGATCTTGATAATCTTGATATTGGGAGATTCTTGATGATTATATGGAGTTCTTGATGATTATGTGTTGTTCTTGATAATTGTGTGATGCTCTTGATGTTTATGTGTTATTCTTACCGAATCTTGCAATTAGAAGACGAACCGTATTCTTGTTGATATAAAAGTGATTAGAACCCTAGGTTGTATCGTATGATCTTATTCTTGGATTATCGGGTGGGGAAATCGCATGTTTGGGTGTTGATTATATTTAGAAAAGCATGATAGTTATGTGCCATTCGTTTCTTGTATTGATTCGTTAATTGTCTACGTGTTGTCGTTAATTGCGTTGTAAAGTGTCTAAGCATGGTTTCGGGTTCCACAACGGTTCCCGGGGCGTAAAGTGTGAAAAGAGTCAGTGGGGGGTAGGTGGGGGGAGGGGACCCGCACCTACCCACGGCCGTGAAACACCGCCCGGCAGCGGGTGGCCGGCGGCGGGCAGCTGCCCGCGGCGACCGCTGCCCGGAACAGTTCGGCGGGCAGCCGGCGGGTGGCCCCCACCCACCGGCTACCCGCTGGAAATTATCCCACCTTGGATCCCGGCTTCCCCGTTTGATGTTCCCCGTTCCCCGTGGTGTCCCAACGGACTCCGTTTATCGTGCCTATGTCTAGTTTGATGTTTTCGGGTACCGTTCGTAGGTTTATGAGTCTATTATATTGCATGCTAGTTGAATTGGTATCCCGTGACCTAGGTGGAAGAAGTATGAACCCCTTAGGACTATTCTTAGTATGTGATGGATCACGCATAGGTTTTGTTATACGTTTTCTCCCCCTTCCTAATGTGTAATGTGGTTGCATGTGCTTGCTATGTGTTATGTGTGTGTGTTACCCCAATTCGGTTGCGATCGGATTGGTTATCCTGAGCTGCGGTTCAGAAGCTGGCTGCGGTCAGATTGATACTCTTGGGCTGCGGTCCACCGTTTGGTTGCGATCAAACGTTTCTATACGAGCTGCGGTTCGTCCTTTTTCCTGGCTGCGGTCAGATGACATTCTCTTGGGCTGCGGTCCACTGTTTGGTTGCGATCAAACACTATGATGAGCTGCGGTTCATCGGTCGGTTGCGATCGACCCCTCCGTGTTGCGATACGGGGCAGGGTGCTGCGGGGCCGTGTCAGAGCTATATGCGCTGACCCTCATGTATGGGCATGCGATTGGTCCTGTGGCGCCAACAAAGTGTGTTATGTGTTGTGACATGGACGAGTTGTGATTACGAGTGTCTTGGGGATGTGACTATGGGATTTATATTGGGGATTGTTCATGTTGGGTTATGATCATTGTTTATTTGCCTTATCTGCCTTATCTGTTGTGAACTGCATATGCTCGTTATAACTGTTGCTTGTGTCTGGCCTTATCTGTCGAGTCATTCCCGGTTTTAAAGCTAGAGTTCGTAAGATATATCTTCATGCTCAAAATGGTTTTCGTATATCTATATATATCTCTATATGTATTGTATTTCAACGCGTTGGAGTGGGTTACCAGCATCTCTCGCTGAACAGATATATTTGGCTTTCAGGCACAGAGGACTAGAGCACTGGAGCGCGCTAGAACTGGAACGTAGAAGTAGATTAGTTTCCCTTTTGGCCTGCGCGCCATATTATGCATTGTGTTTCAATGGATACTAGTTAGACAGCCTGTGCACCTGGGTTCTCTAGCCCAGGTGTGGCATAGCACCCCGTACGCTTGTATTTATATCTTGGATTTAATAAGATTCTACCTTTATTTATAAGTTTTAAATGTCTTAAAAATCTGGGGTGTTACAGTTGGTATCAGAGCCTAAGTTGACCCTAGGGAAAGACTCTTAAGACCGGACTTTAGGACATTAGGCTTGAACTCTAGTACCTAGGAACATAGGACTCAGGAATCTTAGGACGCGCGGTGAGATTGTGAAACCTACACATAACTTCCCACACTTACCCTTCCTCATTCTAAAACCCTTCCCCACTATCACTTCATAAGAAGTACGTCAGACTCTAATTTAACGTTCTTATAAACACTGACCAGAAAGACGATAGCATGGCACCGAACAGAAGGCAATCAAGAACTCCAGAGCCTGCCACAGACGACCCTTGACCCAAACCCTACGACAGCTGACACAAGTCGCACAGGCACTAAGTGACGCGGCCCTTCGCAACAACAGGCCCCACCACTCCATCAAACGCAAACTCAGACGTCGCCCGACAAGTTTCAAATCACGACCACCCACGTTTTCGGGAGAAGAGGATCCCGCGGTCCTAGAAGAATGGATCCGAACCCTTGACAAGATTTTTGGGGTAGTAGAATGCCCGAAGGAACGCCGCGTAGAGATAGCCTCGTTCTACTTCGGGCACGAGGCCGATCTCTGGTGGATCCACGAGGGACCCACTTATCAACAAGAACCGGGGTTCAATTGGGAGAACCTCAAGACACGACTACGAGAGAGATTCTATCCAACCCACGTAAAAGCATCCATGTACGAAGAGTTCCTTCATCTAAAACAAGGAACGGCCACCGTCGTAGAATACCATAAACGATTCCTCGAGCTGGCACGCTTCGCGCCAGAGCTAGTCCCCACCGAGGTAACCAAGATAGAGAGATTCGTGTCGGGCCTCAACTTCGAAGCTCGAAAGGCGCTAGTGGTAAGCAGACCTCGGACCCTCAACGAGGCTTACTCCAGTGCCGCGAATCTCTATCGGATCCAACTACTCCAACGCGGAGTTCAGGAACAAATACGAAGAAGAAACACCGGAAGTGGGGCACCGCCAGTGAAAAGAATGAGAAACGACACCGCACAAGGTCGAACAACCCGACCAACCAAAGACCGCCCCTGGGAAACAACGAAGCTAATCCAAGAAGCTTCCCTTGCCCGAGATGCAACAAAAGCCACAGGGGCAAGGATTGCGCGGGCAACCCCTGGCGATGCTTCAACTGCGGAGAGGGGGCACAAGGCCTTCCAGTGCACTCGACCCCAAAGACCGCCCCGCCACCGTGGGCCAACACGGGGCACCGTCATCAAGGAAGTTACGGCGCTCCCGAAAGGTATTCGTTATGAGCCACACTCAAGCCAACCTCGGAAACGAAGAGGACCTAGAAGGGGGAAACCCAATCCCGGAAGACGAGGACCATACGGATCCCACAGAAGAAAATCCAGAAAACGAGTTCTGTCTAGGATAAACCATCACACCCCTTGTAACCACCCCCCGTGTCGTAAAGACCACTTATTTAGCTTAGCTATTTCGAAAGTATTATGAATAAAGATTTTGATCGAATTTCAATTCCACTACGGAGGTAAAGCACAAGTTACACCATCAACCCAACCCTTCCCCACTAAAGGACGAAACAAGGAAAAGGACAAAAACCATACCATCAAGAAATGCCTAATGTCACATTAGGAATTGAACCCTAGACCTCCTATTTACAAGTCCAAGCCCCTAACCACTAAGCCATGAGTGTTTCTTGAAACCTCAAGGGAATACTCCCTTGTTAAACCCCTCCAAGTCCCCAAAACCCACAAAACCCCAAATCAAAAACCCTTCTTCTTCTTCCTCTCCTTCTTCCTTCCCACCTCTCCCCTCCATTGCCTCTCACGCACACCACCACCCCACCAAGCAAAATCCGGCAGCCACTCGAACGCCACCCCCCACCGATAGCCGCCACCGGCCGAACGACGACCGCCGTCCCGCACCGCCTCGCCGCCGCTCCAGCCGATCGACGTCCACCGTCCGAAGGACGCCCCGCCGTCGACCCGCTGCCCCCGCTGCCCAGTCGACCCCACAGCGCCACCCCCCCACCACACCAGAGCCCCCACCTCACCGGCGTCGACCTCGCAAACGGAGAATACGCCGAAACCCCGCCGCCGCCTCGCCGGAAAACCGCACCGCCTCGCCGGAGAACCCGCCGGAAAAACCGCACCGCCTCGGCGGAAAAATCGCCGGCAAACATCACCATCAAACGAGCATCACGATGCCAAAGAAACCCCTCGGAATCCGCACCCCGGAGTGGAGCAACGCCGATTACACCGTAATCGGAGGTAAAGCACTCGAACCCGACCAATTCTCTCCGGAATTGGTTGATATGCTTAAACACCAAGGGCTCCTAGATGCATACCTCACCATCAAGGGGATACATACCCCGAATTGGTGAAGGAGTTCTATCAACACCTTGTGGCCACCAAACGGGGTGACAAGATAGAGATCGCCACCAAGGTCCGTGGCAAGGAAATTGTTTTTCCGAAGGCCGGTTGGCCAAGCTCTTGAAATTGACCACCACGGGTGTGTCTAACTATGACCGAAAGGGGTGGATTGATACCCAAACTACGGGATACAAGGACTATCTCGGGTACTTACTCGGGAAAGAGGACGGGTTCACCTCGGCCACTCGACCAAACGAAAGTGGCTATCGGCGGAGCAAAAGATATTGGTTATGATTGTAACCGATAGCCTCTTGCCCACCAATAACAAGAGCAAGGATGTGGGGAGCTTAGTGCACCTTTGCGTATCTCCTAAAACATAAAATCAAGTTCAACCTGCCGGCACTCATGCTAAAGCACATAGAGTTCTGCAAGACAAACAACCGGCTTAGCCTACCCTACGGGATGATCCTAAGTTGGATCATGGAGAAAAAGGGGGTAGACCTAAGCCACACCGAGGTCAAAACGCCAATGGCATGGTTTTCAATGCCCAAAACCTCCGCCGCAACGACATCTACTACACCGAAGGAGGACACTATCTCACCCTCGAAGAAATTTGCCAAAAACCCGAGGAGGAACGTAGGGAATTGGTTGATCGTTGGACATCTCCAACAAAAAGCTCAAGCGAGCCATGCAAGATTGCGGAGGTACGGAGGGAAATGAGGGACAAGAGGAGGAAGACGGGCCTAACCCGTCAGTGCACCCACAGCCAGGAGGGAACCCGAGGGACAAGACGAGGGTTCGGTCAACGAACGCATACTCGCACAGCTCGACCGGCAGAATCAAATCATGGAAGAAGGGTTCTCATCCTTGATTCGCACCACACGCGCACTCGATCAAAGAGTAGCAGCAATCGAGGCCGCCTTGGGCACTCGCGGTGCACCCAGTTCCAGCGCAGGAAACCGAGGTACAACCGAAAACTTCTCTATCACAACACCATCAAAAGTTCAGCCTACCCCAAGCCAAGACAAACGTAAGGCCGCAACCCTAATCAGGAGGCCGAGCTACGAGGTGTCTAGGGTGAAAGGATGGACTATAACACCGGGCTTCGGGACGAAGCCCCTTGTAAGGGGGGGAGAGTGTAACACCCCGTGTTACGGCCCCTAAAACCAATTAGTTAATTAATCAATAGCCCAAGAGAAAGAATAAATTATAATGATTAATTAGGGAAAAAGGCCCACCATAGTCCATGGGCCCTCATATATAAACCCAACCCCTAACCCAATCCTTAGTTCCAAAAGGAATAGAATTAGCCCTATAATATTAGTTCCTAATTAGGTCTAAATATATAAATAGGGGACTTAAGAGGCACCTAGAACTCCCACAAGATAACGCCCCACCACCCCAAAAGAGCTCCAAGAATCCCCTTAGGAGAAATCAAGAAAGAAAGCAAGAAGCTTAAAGAAAGATCCTTCATAGCCAAGGAATTAATTAAGGCTAAGAGGTAACCCATGTCTCAACAAAACCTATTTTCATAGCTATGATTCCCCCTTAGGGTTTCCCCATATTATTTGTATTGGCGAGATTTGATGATTATTATTGGTTTGATGTGATGATCCCATGGGGGATCTTGATAATCTTGATATTGGGAGATTCTTGATGATTATATGGAGTTCTTGATGATTATGTGTTGTTCTTGATAATTGTGTGATGCTCTTGATGTTTATGTGTTATTCTTACCGAATCTTGCAATTAGAAGACGAACCGTATTCTTGTTGATATAAAAGTGATTAGAACCCTAGGTTGTATCGTATGATCTTATTCTTGGATTATCGGGTGGGGAAATCGCATGTTTGGGTGTTGATTATATTTAGAAAAGCATGATAGGTTATGTGCCATTCGTTTCTGTATTTGATTCGTTAATTGTCTACGTGTTGTCGTTAATTGCGTTGTAAAGTGTCTAAGCATGGTTTCGGGTTCCACAAGGTTCCCGGGGCGAAAGTGTGTGAAAAGAGTCAGTGGGGGGTAGGGGGGTAGGGGACCCGCCACCTACCCACGGCCGTGAAACACCGCCGGCAGCGGGTGCGGCGGCGGGCAGCTGCCCGCCGGCGACCCGCTGCCCGGAACAGTAAAGTCCGGCGGGTGGCCCCCACCCACCGGCTACCCGCTGGAAATTATCCCACCTTGGATCCCGGCTTCCCCGTTTGATGTTCCCCGTTCCCCGTGTCCCAACGGACTCCGTTTATCGTGCCTATGTCTAGTTTGATGTTTCGGGTACCGTTCGTAGGTTTATGAGTCTATTATATTGCATGCTAGTTGAATTGGTATCCCGTTGACCTAGGTGGAAAGTATGAACCCCTTAGGACTATTCTTAGTATGTGATGGATCACGCATAGGTTTTGTTTATACGTTTTTCCCCCCTTCCTAATGTGTAATGTGGGTTGCATGTGCTTGCTATGTGTTATGTGTGTGTGTTACCCAATTCGGTTGCGATCGGATTGGTTATCCTGAGCTGCGGTTCAGAAGCTGGCTGCGGTCAGATTGATACTCTTGGCTGCGGTCCACCGTTTGGTTGCGATCAAACGTTTCTATACGAGCTGCGTTCGTCCTTTTCCTGGCTGCGGTCAGATGACATTCTCTTGGGCTGCGGTCCACTGTTTGGTTGCGATCAAACACTATGATGAGCTGCGGTTCATCGGTCGGTTGCGATCGACCCCTCCGTGTTGCGATACGGGGCAGGGTGCTGCGGGGCCGTGTCAGAGCTATATGCGCTGACCCTCATGTATGGGCATGCGATTGGTCCTGTGGCGCCAACAAAGTGTGTTATGTGTTGTGACATGGACGAGTTGTGATTACGAGTGTCTTGGGGGATGTGACTATGGGATTTATATTGGGGATTGTTCATGTTGGGTTATGATCATTGTTTATGCTTTGCCTTATCTGCCTTATCTGTTGTGAACTGCATATGCTCGTTATAACTGTTGCTTGTGTCTGGCCTTATCTGTCGAGTCATTCCCGGTTTTAAAGCTAGAGTTCGTAGGATATATCTTCATGCTCAAAATGGTTTTCGTATATCTATATATATCTCTATATGTATTGTATTTCAACGCGTTGGAGTGGGTTACCAGCATCTCTCGCTGAACAGATATATTTGGCTTTCAGGCACAGAGGACTAGAGCACTGGAGCGCGCTAGAACTGGAACGTAGAAGTAGATTAGTTTCCCTTTTGGCCTGCGCGCCATATTATGCATTGTGTTTCAATGGATATTAGTTAGACAGCCTGTGCACCTGGGTTCTCTAGCCCAGGTGTGGCATAGCACCCCGTACGCTTGTATTTATTCTTGGGATTTAATAAGATTCTACCTTTATTATATAAGTTTTAAAATGTCTTGAAAATCTGGGTGTTACAGTTGGTATCAGAGCCTAAGTTTGACCCTAGGAAAGACTCTTAAGACCGGACTTTAGGACATTAGGCTTGAACTCTAGGTACCTAGAACATAGGACTCAGGAATCTTAGACGCCGGTGAGATTGTGAAACCTACACATAACTTCCCTACACTTTACCCTTCCTCATTCTAAAACCCTTCCCCACTTATCACTTCATAAGAAGTGACGTCAGACTCTAATTTAACGTTCTTATAACACTGACCAGAAAGACGATAGCATGGCACCGAACAGAAGGCAATCAAGAACTCCAGAGCCGCCACAGACGACCCCTTGACCCAAACCCTACGACAGCTGACACAAGTCGCACAGGCACTAAGTGACGCGGCCCTTCGCAACAACAGGCCCCCACCACCTCCATCAAACGCAAACTCAGACGTCGCCGACAAGTTTCAAATCACCGACCACCCACGTTTTCGGAGAAGAGGATCCCGCGGTCCTAGAAGAATGGATCCGAACCTTGATAAGATTTTTGGGGTAGTTAGAATGCCCGGAGGAACGCCGCGTAGAGATAGCCTCGTTCTACTTCCGGGCACGAGGCCGATCTCTGGTGGATCCACGAGGGACCCACTTATCACAAGAACCGGGGTTCAATTGGGAGAACCTCAAGACACGACTACGAGAGAGATTCTATCCAACCCACGTAAAAGCATCCATGTACGAAGAGTTCCTCATCTAAAACAAGGAACGGCCACGTCGTAGAATACCATAAACGATTCCTCGAGCTGGCACGCTTCGCGCCAGAGCTAGTCCCCACCGAGGTAACCAAGATAGAGAGATTCGTGTCGGGCCTCAACTTCGAAGCTCGAAAGGCGCTAGTGGTAAGCAGAGCCTCGGACCCTCAACGAGGCTTACTCCAGTGCCGCGAATCTCTATCGGATCCAACTACTCCAACGCGGAGTTCAGGAACAAATACGAAGAAGAAACACCGGAAGTGGGCACCGCCAGTGAAAAGAATGAGAAACGACACCGGCACAAGGTCGAACAACCCGACCAACCAAAGACCGCCCCTGGGAAACAACGAAGCTAATCCAAGAAGCTTCCCTTGCCGAGATGCAACAAAAGCCACGGGCAAGGATTGCGCGGGCAACCCCTGGCGATGCTTCAACTGCGGAGAGGAGGGGCACAAGGCCTTCCAGTGCACTCGACCCCAAAGACCGCGCCCCGCCACGTGGGCCAACACGGGGCACCGTCATCAAGGAAGTTACGGCGCTCCCGGAAAGGTATTCGTTATGAGCCACACTCAAGCCAACCTCGGAAACGAAGAGGACCTAGAAGGGGAAACCCAATCCCGGAGACGAGGACCATACGGATCCCACAGAAGAAAATCCAGAAAACGAGTTCTGTCTAGGATAAACCATCACACCCCTTGTAACCACCCCCCGTGTCGTAAAGACCACTTATTTAGCTTAGCTATTTCGAAAGTATTATGAATAAAGATTTTGATCGAATTTCAATTCCACTACGGAGGTAAAGCACAAGTTACACCATCAACCCAACCCTTCCCCCACTAAAGGACGAACAAGGAAAAGGACAAAAACCATACCATCAAGAAATGCCTAATGTCACCATTAGGAATTGAACCCTAGACCTCCTATTTACAAGTCCAAGCCCCTAACCACTAAGCCATGAGTGTTTCTTGAAACCTCAAGGGAATACTCCCTTGTTAAACCCCTCCAAGTCCCAAAACCCACAAAACCCCAAATCAAAAACCCTTCTTCTTCTTCCTCTCCTTCTTCCTTCCCCTCTCCCCTCCATTGCCTCTCACGCACACCACCACCCCACCCAAGCAAAATCCGGCAGCCACTCGAACGCCACCCACCGATAGCCGCCACCGGCCGAACGACGACCGCCGTCGCCGCCGCTCGCCGCCGCTCCAGCCGATCGACGTCCACCGTCGAAGGACGCCCCGTCGACCCGCTGCCCCCACTGCCCAGTCGACCCCACGCGCCACCCACCCCCCACCACACCAGAGCCACCCCACCTCACCGGCGTCGACCTCCAAACGGAGAATACGCCGAAACCCCGCCGCCGCTCGCCGGAAACGCACCGCCTCGCCGGAGAACCCGCCGGAAAACCGCACCGCCTCGCCGGAAAAAATCGCCGGCAAACATCACCATCAAACGAGCATCACGATGCCAAAGAAACCCCTCGGAATCCGCACCCCGGAGTGGAGCAACGCCGATTACACCGTAATCGGAGGTAAAGCACTCGAACCCGACCAATTCTCTCCGGAATTGGTTGATATGCTTAAACACCAAGGGCTCCTAGATGCATACCTCACCATCAAGGGGATACATACCCGAATTGGTGAAGGAGTTCTATCAACACCTTGTGGCCACCAAACGGGGTGACAAGATAGAGATCGCCACCAAGGTCCGTGGCAAGGAAATTGTGCTTTCCGAAGGCCGGTTGGCCAAGCTCTTGAAATTGACCACCACGGGTGTGTCTAACTATGACCGAAAGGGGTGGATTGATACCCAAACTACGGGATACAAGGACTATCTCGGTACTTACTCGGGAAAGAGGACGGGTTCACCTCGGCCACTCGACCAAACCGAAAGTGGCTATCGGCGGAGCAAAAGATATTGGTTATGATTGTAACCGATAGCCTCTTGCCCACCAATAACAAGAGCAAGGATGTGGGGAGCTTAGAGTGCACCTTTGCGTATCTCCTAAAACATAAAATCAAGTTCAACCTGCCGGCACTCATGCTAAAGCACACATAGAGTTCTGCAAGACAAACAACCGGCTTAGCCTACCCTACGGGATGATCCTAAGTTGGATCATGGAGAAAAAGGGGGTAGACCTAAGCACACCGAGGTCAAAACCGCCAATGGCATGGTTTTCAATGCCCAAAACCTCCGCCACAACGACATCTACTACACCGAAGGAGGACACTATCTCACCCTCGAAGAAATTTGCCAAAAACCCGAGAGGAACGTAGGGAATTGGTTGATCGGTTGACATCTCCAACAAAAAGCTCAAGCGAGCCATGCAAGATTGCGGAGGTACGGAGGGAAATGAGGGACAAGAGGAGGAAGACGGGCCTAACCCGTCAGTGCACCCACAGCCAGGAGGGAACCCGAGGGACAAGACGAGGGTTCGGTCAACGAACGCATACTCGCACAGCTCGACCGGCAGAATCAAATCATGGAAGAAGGGTTCTCATCCTTGATTCGCACCACACGCGCACTCGATCAAAGAGTAGCAGCAATCGAGGCCGCCTTGGGCACTCGCGGTGCATCCAGTTCCAGCGCAGGAAACCGAGGTACAACCGAAAACTTCTCTATCACAACACCATCAAAAGTTCAGCCTACCCCAAGCCAAGACAAACGTAAGGCCGCAACCCTAATCAGGAGGCCGAGCTACGAGGTGTCTAGGGGTGAAAGGATGGACTATAACACCGGGCTTCGGGACGAAGCCCCTTGTAAGGGGGGGAGAGTGTAACACCCCGTGTTACGGCCCCTAAAACCAATTAGTTAATTAATCAATAGCCCAAGAGAAAGAATAAATTATAATGATTAATTAGGGAAAAAGGCCCACCATAGTCCATGGGCCCTCATATATAAACCCAACCCCTAACCCAATCCTTAGTTCCAAAAGGAATAGAATTAGCAAACCTATAATATTAGTTCCTAATTAGGACTCCTAAATATATAAATAGGGGACTTAGAGGCACCTAGAACTCCCCATAAATAACGCCCACCACCCCAAAAGAGCTCCAAGAATCCCCTAGGAGAAATCAAGAAAGCAAGGAAGCTTAAAGAAAGATCCTTCATAGCCAAGGAATTAATTAAGGCTAAGAGGTAACCCATGTCTCAACAAAACCTATTTTCATAGTTATGATTCCCCTTAGGGTTTCCCCATATTATTGTATTGGCGAGATTTGATGATTATTATGGTTTGATGTGATGATCCCATGGGGGATCTTGATAATCTTGATATTGGGAGATTCTTGATGATTATATGGAGTTCTTGATGATTATGTGTTGTTCTTGATAATTGTGTGATGCTCTTGATGTTTATGTGTTATTCTTACCGAATCTTGCAATTAGAAGACGAACCGTATTCTTGTTGATATAAAAAGTGATTAGAACCCTAGGTTGTATCGTATGATCTTATTCTTGGATTATCGGTGGGGAAATCGCATGTTTGGGTGTTGATTATATTTAGAAAAGCATGATAGGTTATGTGCCATTCGTTTCTTGTATTTGATTCGTTAATTGTCTACGTGTTGTCGTTAATTGCGTTGTAAAGTGTCTAAGCATGGTTTCGGGTTCCACAATGGTTCCCGGGGCGTAAAGTGTGTGAAAAGAGTCAGTGGGGGTAGGTGGGGGGGGGGGACCCGCCACCTACCCACGGCCGTGAAACACCGCCCGGCAGCGGGTGGCCGCGCGGCGGCAGCTGCCCGCCGGCGACCCGCTGCCCGGAACAGTAAGTCCGGCGGGTGGCCCCCCACCACCGGCTACCCGCTGGAAATTATCCCACCTTGGTTCCCGGCTTCCCCGTTTGATGTTCCCCGTTCCCCGTGGTGTCCCAACGGACTCCGTTTATCGTGCCTATGTCTAGTTTGATGTTTCGGGTACCGTTCGTAGGTTTATGAGTCTATTATATTGCATGCTAGTTGAATTGGTACCCCGTTGACCTAGGTGGTAGAAGTATGAACCCCTTAGGACTATTCTTAGTATGTGATGGATCACGCATAGGTTTTGTTATACGTTTTCTCCCCCTTCCTAATGTGTAATGTGGGTTGCATGTGCTTGCTATGTGTTATGTGTGTGTGTTACCCCAATTCGGTTGCGATCGGATTGGTTATCCTGAGCTGCGGTTCAGAAGCTGGCTGCGGTCAGATTGATACTCTTGGGCTGCGGTCCACCGTTTGGTTGCGATCAAACGTTTCTATACGAGCTGCGGTTCGTCTTTTCCTGGCTGCGGTCAGATGACATTCTCTTGGGCTGCGGTCCACTGTTTGGTTGCGATCAAACACTATGATGAGCTGCGGTTCATCGGTCGGTTGCGATCGACCCCTCCGTGTTGCGATACGGGGCAGGGTGCTGCGGGGCCGTGTCAGAGCTATATGCGCTGACCCTCATGTATGGGCATGCGATTGGTCCTGTGGCGCCAACAAAGTGTGTTATGTGTTGTGACATGGACGAGTTGTGATTACGAGTGTCTTGGGGGATGTGACTATGGGATTTATATTGGGGATTGTTCATGTTGGGTTATGATCATTGTTATGCTTTGCCTTATCTGCCTTATCTGTTGTGAACTGCATATGCTCGTTATAACTGTTGCTTGTGTCTGGCCTTATCTGTCGAGTCATTCCCGGTTTTAAAGCTAGAGTTCGTAGGATATATCTTCATGCTCAAAATGGTTTTCGTATATCTATATATATCTCTATATGTATTGTATTTCAACGCGTTGGAGTGGGTTACCAGCATCTCTCGCTGAACAGATATATTTGGCTTTCAGGCACAGAGGACTAGAGCACTGGAGCGCGCTAGAACTGGAACGTAGAAGTAGATTAGTTTCCCTTTTGGCCTGCGCGCCATATTATGCATTGTGTTCAATGGATACTAGTTAGACAGCCTGTGCACCTGGGTTCACTAGCCCAGGTGTGGCATAGCACCCCGTACGCTTGTATTTATATCTTGGGATTTAATAAGATTCTACCTTTATTATAAGTTTTAAATGTCTTAAAAATCTGGGTGTTACATGTGCTCCTTTGAACATTGTGCTCCTTAGCACACATTATGCTTGTCCGCATCGTGTTCTTTGGTAGCATTGTGCTCCTTAGCACATTGTGCTCTTTTTAATACATTGTGCTTGTCCGAAAACTTGACTTGTAAAAATTAAGTCGTTGGGGGGAATCGATCTCAAGTGTGATCATTTTGAGTAAGGACTTCTACCATTTCGCCGTTAGGCTCATCAATCATTCTTTGCAACGCCATTCCTTTATGCTTCTTTCTCGATGAATACTCGTAGGACCAAAATTAATTTCTCAAATTAATTTTGTTCTTCCTATGGTAGATTCCTTTTGACTCGATATTCTGATTTATGATGCCTGTAC